>NW_026110541.1:100000-275000 GCF_024679095.1 Eriocheir sinensis
TTACTCTCTCCCAGACCTCCTGTTACTGCTCGTTCAGCAGACACGATAGCGACCTATGTCAGGAATATGCCATCAGAACTGGCCCAGAGAAGCCCTCAGCGGGGAGACCCAAGGAGACTGAAACGGTATTCTTGGGGAGAAGGGAGAAGGCTGAGACGGCAGGAGGATGGAGATAAGAAAATTGAGAGGAGGAGGATAGAGATAAGGAAGGAGAGGTGGAAGGAGGGAGAGAGGGATGACAGGCATATGGGATGGAGGGAAGGAGAGGAGATTGGGGGTAAAGGAACCGGACGGAGGTAAAAAAATACTACAAAACTTTGAGGCTAATAAGAAAGATGATAAAGAGTCACTTGAAGAGTGCTGACAACAGCAATTACTTACAGAAGATAAAGAAGTCTCAAAGAAGTTAGAAATGGTTCATCAAAGAGGTGGTAGTGGAAGAAGGGAAGGTGGAGACTAAAAGTGGTAACTGAACACATGGAGGGAAATTATTATGGCCAAAGAGAAGAGGAAGGGAGGAGGAAGGAAGGCGGGGATGGGGAGGCAGGACGGTCAAGGGAATAAAAGTGTGGAGACGCGGCTGGTTAGGTGAGGCTGCAAGGTATGGCGGATTACAGCCACGCCAGTCGAGGGTCAACGGCATCACCTCTGTCTACCTGGGGCCACGGCTCACACTCTTTGGGCTACCTACCTCTATTGGCCTGCCTGTTATGTTGCCCGTTGTTAATAACTTGTTAATTCTGACATTATCTCGCCCACGGTTTTGTGCTGCTCCTCCGCCACTGTTCTTCCATTTATTCCGAAACATCAATCTGTTTTCATTTATTTCGAAACATTTCCAGCCGTTTCTTCATTTACTGCGAAATACTTATATCTGTGCCTTCCACGACAAGTTTAGGCCTATCACATTTGTCAGTGCCTAGTTTATTTGCCGCAAAGTTTGTCCACCGCGTTCACCCACTTGAAGAGAAGATAAAGCCACTTGTTCCTGAAAACAAGTTCCTTACAAGCCATGGTGAGGGTGAAGGATGCACTTAGAAAATTCCTCAACTTTGGATATAAAATTATGAAAGACTCAAAAGCTGCAATGATGCTTCTCACTCCCCCAATGGCCGCCTGGAGGCCCAGTGCTCGACGGGGTATTGCGTTCACACTGTGCCGACTCTGGGCCACGACAAGTCAGCAACTCCAGGGACACGAGGTCTTGGTGAAATGTTGACATCGAAGGGTCGCACATAGTTTTTCCGACCATATGCGGCCCTTCCACATCAACAGGTCACACCCAAGACCTCGTATACCCCGAGTAGCTGGGTTGTCGTGGCCCAGAGTCGGGACAGTGTGAACGGGGCTTAAGCGTGTGCAGCGATAGAAGGAGGATCTATAATCGGGTTATCTCTATTTCTATCCCGGCAAAACAGACGAGAGTTTAGGGCACGGTTGTAAGGTTACTAAAGGGTAAGGCAAGAACATGAAGGGCGGGGAACAGCGGCATGGTATATTGAGGAAGGCGGAAGTCATGGTTGCCGGCTGTATTGTGGTGTTCGCTGCACCGTCCGGCTCCACCCACACGGAAGAAAAGTTATCTCATTAGGTCGATACTCAACACATGCAGGATGCGACGGCTTGGTACAGTGTCGCGGGGGAAGCAAATGACCAATGATCACGGGGTGGCTGCTGACCTTGAAAAATAGGAGTGATATTGGCAGGCGTCTTTAATTATAAAGAAGGAAACTGGTAACACCTAGAAGCTGGAGGAAGGAATAAGGAATCTTGGGATGTTCAGATTTGCAATGGATAGCCCGCTGACTCAACATATAAAAGTTAATATGTAAGGAAGAACACTCGGTAAACCCCCAATATTGGACCCCAGAGGAATTCCTAACATGTAAGATAAATAAGCCCCCTGAGGACAAGTGATCGCCGGATGATTGAAATGTAAGTGGTCTTGGGACGTGCACTGGGAGGTGACGAGGCCCACGACAGGTACACTTACAGCAAGCCAAATTATGCGGATTCTAAAAAAAATTGGGAATGAGAATTATAAAGTAGTTGAAGTAAGAGTAAAAAGCCTTGTGCGCAGGTAATAGGCGGCTTATGTGCACACCCTCAACGAAAGTGAGAAGATACCAGCCTTGGAACTCAGATCCATTAAAGAAAAAGTGAATTTCCGCAAATGCAAGAAAGAATTTGATAGCAAGGAAAAAAGCTTGAAACAAATGGAAGCAGAAAATAAGTGGCGACGCTCTTAGTAGTGTAAACGAAGAGAGACCGGTGAATGGTTCTGCAGGACATCCTTCCTGTCACTTTTTTCAGCTGAAGTAAAAGGAATCGCTATTGAATCGCGCGCGCCATCTCAAGCATTTTTGAGGTAAAGGACAGGTAAAATTTTTGGGGTATGATACCTGAGCGTTGAGTTGGTACTCATCTGTCACCTCTGCCCTCGTGTGGTCGGTAGTAACCAATTACCCCTGAACACGGGGCAGCGTGACATCCAGGTAACTACAGGTTTCGTGGACTACCCATTAATTAACTGGCCCGAATTGGCGGATGAAAAGTGAGTGGGCTACGCCCCGACTGTCCCAAGCCAGGTTCAAACCTGGACCTGCAGATTTGTAGCTTCACCGTGAGGAAGTTACACTTAAGAAAAATTAAAATAGAGACGGCAAGTACCTTTGTATGTTACATCAGACATCTGAAAATGTCAGTGTAAGTCATCTAGGGTCAGCTGTCAGCAAAACAAGTGGCTGTGGCCTAGTATAAGTATAGGAGTTTGCCATTTGCTTTTTATTCCCTCAACGTGGCGACCATACATACTTTTCTTACATCACCTAGTAAGCCTTTCCTGTTCTTAATTCACTCCCTCATCCCGCCGTCTGAGGAGAGAGAACCAGGCAGGCGGCAGCGGACTGGTGTGGGTTGACCTGAGAGGTATGCCGGGCGTCAGGGAGGCTTGGCGGCAGAAACTAACGACGGAGGCGACGCAACAGGTAGCGCAGGAGGCAACAGCTGGCTCGGGGCGCAACAGGCGGCCACCAAGGAATGCCAAGATGATGTGAAGACCCTGAGGTCAGTAATTTCCCTGATGAGAGTGTCGGCAGCAAGACTTTATTCTGGACTATTACCTTTACTTACGGCCCCGGACATTCGTGGTCATCCGGTGGTAGCTTAGGAGAGCGATATGAGCAGCTTGGTGCGCACTGGATTTGCACAGAGACGAAATTACACTGACATAAACTCTACGACTATTCCGTACGCATATTTTGCATAGCCTGTCCTGGGTGTTTGCGATGTGTCGTTAGCAACGCGGCGGGCGTCCTGCTCCTGTCCTTAAAGGCTTTTCGACTGTCATGTAATTTTGAGGTCCGTCATTACGCATCGTCCAAACCTCTGCAAAGTCATATTAGTCTGCGGTTTATTTATATGTCGCCAACTTACAAGCATCGAGGTTATAGGTATTTGAACGAGGATGGTTTACGGCAGACCAGCACGGCCCGCAGCGACAGACAGTAGCCCATCATAAGAAAATTGACCTCGATCACTGTGTTTAAGCTTCCCATTATTTGGAGAAGAGATCAAAGACAAGCCTCGAGCACCTGAGCGCCACTCCGGCCAGGTGAGCCACGCGACGACCCTTGGGCAGGTTGCTCCTCTTAAGGCTGATAAGGGAAGAGGAGCCCCGCCATCACAGCCACCGCCGCCGCCGTCACCGCCTCCCGAAGATAATGGAAATTGATAACTGCCTCCCTAGTAGGCAAGGCATGCTTCACCTGTCGCCGGGTAGCCAAACACATGCCAACCCGATATGATTTTGGTGCGTACCTCCCGTATCCCGGCTTTATATAAAACGCGTAACGACGATAATTCCTCTCTCTCTCTCTCTCTCTCTCTCTCTCTCTCTCTCTCTCTCTCTCTCTCTCTTTACGTATTTAAGTTTCCGTTGTTCGTTTCTGCAGTTGTTTATATTTTCTTGCTTTGTTTGTTTGTTTTTAGTGGTCCTCGCATTTGTTTTCCATTCGTGTTTCCGTTTCCTCGCTCATTTCGTTCACTTTATTTCCGCTTCCTTGGTGATTGCCTGAGTCAGATTGTTTTTTGTTTTTTTATGTTTGTTGCCTATAGCCCTGGTAGGATCAATCGGAATCCTCTTCAACGACCTCCCACCCCCCCACCTCAGCCCTTTATAATCATTTTTTTCTTTTAGTGGCTCAGGCGAACGAGGAGAGTTTACTTATAGCGGCTGCCGTGATGCATGACTCTTCGCGCCTCGTGTCTTCGCCCTGTTTTGCGCCGTTTGGGAGGAGGACGAGTGTGTTACGCCGCCGCCACCACGTTACTTTACTGCCGTCCATTTGTCTCCGTTTGTCGCGCGTCTGGTGGCAGTTGTTTCCGTGCCCTAAGTGTTTCCATCTATCTGTGTGTCTCTCGCTGCAGGGAACGAACTTTTCTGTCGTGCCGGGGGGGTGGGGGATGGGGGAAGGGATGAATGGGGGTGGGGAGAGAGAGAGAGAGAGAGAGAGAGAGAGAGAGAGAGAGAGAGAGAGAGAGAGAGAGAGAGAGAGAGAGAGAGAGAGAGAGAGAGAGAGAGAGAGAATGTGTGTGTAATAATAATAATAATAATAATAATAATAGTAATAGTAATAGTAATAGTAATAGTAATAGTAATAATAATAATAATAATAATAATAATAATAATAATAATAATAATAATAATAATAAACGGTTTATTAAGTGATTGCAGCTGTGAAGCTGAAAATATACATGTTAAAAATACAATATTGAAATAAAATAGAAAAAAAAGGACAATGTGGGAGGTGGGGGGAGGTGAGGTGGTGGAATGCAGTGCGTTAGTGCTGAAGGAGGCGGTGTGGTATTCCGGGTGACGGGTCAGGTGTTTAAGCCCCAGGCGGCGGATGCTCAAACGGTCGTATCTCAACATTTGGTCCTAAATCCGCCATTGTGGTCGCAAGTGCTGCCCCGTGCGATGTTCAAAAAACGTCCTAGACGCCATCTTGTGACGTCAGGTCGCCCCTCAGCCTGACTGCTCGGGAGCGGGGCTAGATCCGACCAGTTTCCGTCCTAGCCCGTCGCCATTAAAGGAGTGTTTCCGCCTCATCCACATCTCCACCTCTATACACAATATAAGGTACGTGTTTGCACTTCTACTTAGGTATAGCTTTACATTAAGGTGGCAAGAGTCACAGGAACGCCTTTTACGCATGATGTGTGGGTTAGTTGTGGAGATTTAAGTGTAGCCGTTTTAGGCAGTGGCTTGGTTGGCATACATCAATATTTTTTAATCTCATGAAGCTCTTATAGCCTCCATACATGTGTACAGCTTTATTTCAACGTGGCAAGGTTCACAGGAACGTCTTTCACGCATGATGTGTGCGTTAGTTGTGGAGATTTAGGTGTAGCCAATAAGGCTTTGGCTCGGGTGGCTTGGATTAATATTTCTTATCCCATGAAGCTGTAATTGCCTCCATACATGTGTATAGCTTTATTTCAACGTGGCATGGGTCACATAAATGTCACTCATGCATGGTTTGTGCATTAGTTGTGGAG
Source organism: Eriocheir sinensis (assembly GCF_024679095.1). Lineage (NCBI taxonomy): Eukaryota > Metazoa > Arthropoda > Malacostraca > Decapoda > Varunidae > Eriocheir > Eriocheir sinensis. The sequence goes on from NW_026110541.1 coordinate 105,560, forward strand.
ATTTAGGTGTAGCCAAGAAGGCTTTGGCTCGGGGAGCTGTACTCATATTTTTTAAACATGTTTCTTTCTTTATTATTATTGTTATTTGCTTTACATCCTCAATTTATTTTTAGATAACAGCATCATAGATATTTCTTTTCCTTTTAAGGGCCATTTAATTAGCTTACCGTAACATTGATATTTCTTTACCTTTTAAGGGCCATTTAATTAGGTTACAATTATGTGTCTTAAATAATTACCGTATGTTCTAGTCCTGTCTAGTAATGTAGTTATTTCTGTGTTTCACAGATGGAGCTTGTTGCGGCATACATTTTCAATCGCAGACTGTGCAGGGAAAGGAGATATCGGGACCCACTCAACCCACTACATGTCAGTGATGAACACCTGTTGCAGGTGTATAGATTTCCCCGTCAGGAAATCATCAGGCTCTGTGATGAGTTTCGCCCCCACCTGGAAAGGCGAACCAGGAGGGCACACGCACTCCCAACACACACCCAGGTTCTGGCTACACTAAGGTTTTTTGCGAGTGGCAGCTTTCAAGGTGTTATTGGAAACTGTGTTGGAAATGGCCAATCAAGGGCCATTGATAAAGTAACTCGGGTACTTTGTGAAAAGGCCAGTCATGAGATAAAGATGTCAACCACAGCAATAGATATTTATAGAATTTTTAAGATAGTTTTCATGCATTTCATAATGATAAATAATGCATTAATGAATTTTCAACTTCACAGGAGACACTGCGTATCCTCTGGAGCCATTCCTGATGACCCCAGTTGCACGGCCGACAACACCTGGGGAGGAGCGCTACAACAAGTCATCACAGGACAAGATGCGTTGTCGAACGGACCTTTGGGATCCTCAAGTCAAGGTGCAGGTGCCTACATAAGTCAGGAGGAAGTTTGCAGTATGACCCCAAGAAGACTATGAAGATTGCGACTTCTTGTATGCTCCTGCACAACTACTGAGTGGATCGCTGCAGAAGAAGTAACAGTTCAGCCTGTGAGAAACAACAGACTGATTCCTGGTCAAGTTGTCAGGCAGGAATTTATTAGAAACTTCTTTTCCTGAGTATAGGTAGGCATATATGTAGACCTTGCAGTTAGTAATAGATTACTTTCAAATGTGAATGTGCATAAGAACAAAACAAGAAGTCATAATGGCCACATGTTCGGCATTCTTGATCATAATTTATATGGCGATTATTATTAATATATAATTAATATCAGCTTACACCTGCAGATTGCATATGGTGCACCGGTGGCCGAGTGGTCAGCGTGTGTACGTGGTGATCCAGAGGACTCTACTCCCACCGCAAGACGCTGAGAGTTTTCAACCATTGACAAGTGGTGGAGGGTTACCAACATGCTGCCCAGCAGATCTTCAGTCAACCCTAACTTCAGCGTCTTTGTTCAAGAGGGGCACCACCTCCACACCACTCATTCTTATCACCTAGTTTGATACCCTACTTGTCCATCTCACATGCCCCATGTATCTCAGCATTCTGCACTCTTGGCTCCATGTCATCCTCTCCAACTTGTTGGTTCGTATAGCATAACCGGCCTCACATACATAGAAGTGTTCAATATACCTAGGCTATAATATTATATTTAAGGACTCTTATACGAGGTATCGCCCCAGACAGAGGTGTCGAAGTAAGTCTGTCTGATGGTAGGCTGGCTGACTGCTGTCGGGACCCAAGCCAGCATGCCCTGGGGGTTGTGTGCGGGAGGAGGAAAGAGGGAAAAGGACAAATGGTGTGTGTGTCATTATCAGGGGTAACCACGGTGGAGTGCAAACACTCAGTAGTTGTAGTCAAGGCTTAATTAAGTTGATGAGTGGTGTTAGACTGAATGAGCAGGTTTTTTACCACATGTTAGTGGGAACACTTGATAGGTTTTGTTTGTGTGTTGGTGCTACTTGTTTCTTGTGTTTACATGTTAGTTTATAATTAGACTGAGTTCTAAGTGTTATGAGCGACAATTTAGTCTTGTATGGCTGAATCCTGTCCCTTGACCCTTAATTCATCATCAGAATCTTTAAACAAATATATTTACCTTAAGTAATATTCTTCAAGTCACGCTGCCCATATTATTTGGCAGATGATAACCCTGTATGCGATAACGGTGCCTTATAAGACTTCGTAAATAAACTACTAATTTTACTCTCTGGTTTAAGTGATCAACAATTAATTCTACTTTGAGGTATAATTAACCAACATTATTAAGGAGTGCCCATGCCAGGCACGACATTAAGAATATTTTTCTGTTGACCAGCAGACTTACTATAGTCAAACCATTTCAAAATGTCTGTTGAGGCAGTGGCTTCTGCAGGTCCTTTCCTCCCTTCTGCTTTGCCACACAGTTCCAATTACCTATTTCCTCTGTTTCCTGTCCCCTCTTTCACAAACTGGGCACCTGTAATGCACCCCTACTTGATTTACATTTCTCAGCCCTGAGCATCTCTTTGTGGCACCACTTAACACTCCCTGTGCACAGGGCAGAGTTAGTAGCCATTTCTCTTCCACACCAACTACCTTCCTGTATATATGATTTCTCAGTAATTACTTATTTGTTGTGCTGTATTAGCTGTTACGTGCTACATCAAGCTGTAATATCTACCCAAGCTGCGGGTTAATTCAATAAAAAAAAAAGTGAATGACTAAGTCATGTGTTATTATTCCCAAGCTCCATTGGCAATGGCGAGTACACATTATATAACTGAAGCATATTACGCATTCATTGAACACAATTAAAACTAACTACCCTAATCAAATTAAATCTAACCTAACCTGATCTGACCTAATTGAACTAAATATAAGGTAACCTGGCCTTAATGCCTGCTCCCAAAATTAAATAAATGGAAATAAATATGATATCAATTTGCAAAATATACCTGAGGAACAAAAAGAGAAAGAATGACAAGAATTGAACAATGAAACAAGAATTGTTGGCTTCAAGATGACCTCAACTGACTAAGAATGACAATTAAAATCTACGCAATGTGACAGGTCAGAATTGAGTCTTGAAAATGATTTCTGATGATGAAGGATGACATGATCTACTGAATGACAACAATTGCCTGCTTTGAAAATTACCTCAGCTGAAATAATATTGCATGCATTTAACCTTTTTACATCCCTCTCCAACATCCTATTCCATTCGGTCACAACTGTTACCATAATCCCCTTTTCTCTCTTATATACATCATTCAAGTAGCATGTGCTCAATCATATCGTCACCCCCCATTTCACCCATACATGAATGTCACACCTTTCTTCCCCCCATCAGGCACCCGTGCTCACACCTGCCTCTCCCTTGTCCATCGCCTCTTGCCTCTCCTGAGCACTGTCAAACCTCTTCCTTAGCTCCCTCATCTCACTCCTCAATGCACGTATTATGCATTCCTGAGCCTCTAACTTCCTCTCGTACCCACACATAGCATACGTTGTTCACCTCTAACCCACACCTCTTTGCCGCGCCTGACAACTGCCCCAGTTCTAAAATCTTGACCGTCGTTATTTCCTGCACGGCAACCTCCTCTCCGGCCAATATTCACTAGTCTTCCCCATCTTAGCTTGGCTGTACGGACTTGAGGAAATACTGACTCGCGGTAGTTTTCGTCTCTGGCGCCGTTTTTTTGCAATAACCTTCCTTGATCCTGATTGGCTGTCTTTTTTGTTTCACTGATTTCCATTGGTTGCATCCACTTCAGCTGGTGAGCTGCCCGCCCTCTACCGCCTCACTCGTGAACCATAGGGCTGACCCTTAGCACGCCGCGGCGACCGCGCTGTGCATCGCTGCGGAGGACGGTCCTAGCGCGGAGCAAACTTGCGACGCGACCCGTGACTTACAACCGTCTCCGGGGATAAGTTACCACCACCTTTGAGCATCCGGCGCCAGGTCGACCCCAAGTCAAAAAAGGGTCAGGTCGCAGTTGATGGCAGGGGTGCAGGTAGAAGCGGTGTCGGCCGTCACTCAGCTAAGTGATGACCTGCTAATCTCTCCAGCCGGTGAGACAAGATAGGAAGAGGTGGACCGAGAAGCGGTAGGCGTGGGAACATCAAAACGTCTGCACTGCCCCATGCCACTTGCCCTTGCCACTTGCCCCAACCATGACTCCACCTGAGTGACGGGCCTCAACACTGCACTGCACCTGAACCGAATTCTCCCAGCAGCATGATGGTCGGGCTGGTGTACCTGGGGACACCTTGGTGCCGGCGTCGGCTGGATAGTTAGGCGGCGTCGACGTCACACTGGACATTTCTACTCTTCATTGTCTTCACGCCACCACAAACGCACTGCACTCACTTTCTCTCACCATGATTAAGCTCGATGTCACAAAAGTTTCTTACAGTGTTGGGTTATTGATGAAAAGGGAGAGAGGGATGGAGGGGAAGGGGAGAGGCCAACAGGCTGGCCCCAGGCTGCTCCTTACGGAGCGCCGTGACCCATGTCTGACCTCGGTCAGGTCTGGGCCACAAGTGGTGTGTGTGTGTGTGTGTGTGTGTGTGTGTGTGTGTGTGTCAGTACCCCCCCGGGTAGATATGCGCTCACCGTGTGTGTGTGGAGAGAGAGAGAGAGAGAGAGAGAGAGAGAGAGAGAGAGAGAGAGAGAGAGAGAGAGAGAGAGAGAGAGAGAGAGAGAGAGAGAGAGAGAGAGAGAGAGAGAGAGAGAGAGAGAGGAGTGAGTGTGTGTGTGTGTGTGTGTGTGTGTGTGTGTGTGTGTGTGTGTCAGGACCCCCCCGGGTAGATATGCGATCACCGTCGATGCGTCAGGTTCCAATGCCCGGAGCTGAAAAAAAAAAATGGTTCCCTTCCAAACTATAAAATACAAACCGAATTTAGAAGTAGAGTGAAAGTACATAGATCAATCAGTCGTAATTTGGGTACTCGCATACAGTATTAAGAATTTACACATTCCTTTAAAAGAGCTGTTTGTCTGTCTAATTACCAATATTCTGTGTGTGTGTCTGTGTGTGTGTGTGTGTCTAATTACCAATAGTTTATCATCGACCCTCCATCTCCTCCAACTCCTTGAACGGGTACATCCTATGGCCGCCAGATCTTTACTCAGGACAAACACTCAAGGGCCTCACCGCCGCCGCCGCCACACCCAACCACCTCCAGCCCACGTACGTCCCACCGCCTAAGCATCGCCCCCTCAAGCCTATCATTGCCCTGTCCACCCAACCACCTTCAGCCCATGTAATTACCGCCGTCTTCAACTCTGCCCTGTCCAGCCTGGTGCTCTCCAAAACCCTTTCCTTCGTTAACTTAATTGCCTCGTATCTCTCGAATTTTTGTTTTCTCCTACGACCACTCTAGTTGTATCCTGCCAAGGCTTATCCATATACAGTTATTCTTATCAAACTATCTCAACCCACAAACGTGTCCACTGAATTGTTGCATACTAATCCTCCGACGTCTCAGATCCACTTTCACAATCCCCAGACAATAAGGTAGACCATGTATCCTTTTTTTTTCAACAACAAAGGAGATGGCTCAAGGGCAACAAAAGAGTGTAGCAAAGAAGCCCGCTACTCACCGCTCCCACAACAGACAAAGGTATAGAGTGGCCAAAAGAGAGGTCAGTTTCGGGTGGAGAGGTGTCTTGATAAACTCTTCTTGAAAGAGGTTCATAGGCAGGGGGATATGCAGATGAAGAAAGACTGTTCCAGAGTTTACCAGTGTAAGGGATGAAAGAGTGAAGATTCTGGTTAACTCTTGCGTGCAGAAGGAATTTGGACAGTATAGGGATGAGCTAGAGTAGAAAGTCGAGTGAAGCGGGGCCGCGGGAGGGGGGGAGGAATGCAGTTAGCAAGTTCAGAAGAGCAGTCAGCATGAAAATATTGATAGAAGATAGAAAGAGAGGCAACATGGCGGCGGAATTTAAGAGGTAGAAGACTATCGGTAAGAGGAAGGGAGATGATGAGACGAAGAGCCGTTAACTCAACTCTGTCCAAGAGAGCTGTGTGAGTGGAGCCCCCATACACTTGAGATGCATACTCCATGCGAGGGCGGACAAGCCCCTGTATATGGACAGTAAGAATTAAGGACAGACCGAGGATTTTTGGTGTAGGAGAAGGTGACAGCTGAGTGTTGTCGAAGAATAGGGGATAGGTGTTTGGAAGATTGTGTCGAGTTGATAGGTGAAGAAATTTTGAGGCGTTGAAGAACACCAGGTTCGTCTTGCCCCAATCATAAATGATAGTAAGGTCTGAGGTTAAGGGTTCAGCAGCCTCCAACCTGGAATCATATAGTTCCTGTTGGGTTGGTCTTCTATCAAAAGAAATTGAGTAATGCAGAGTAGAGTCATCGGCGTAAGAATGGATAGGATAGTTCGTTTAGGAAAGGTCATCAATGAACAACAGAAAGAGAGTGGGAGATAGGACAGAGACTTGAGGGACACCACTGTTGACAGGTTTAGGGGAAGACCAGTGACCGCCTACTACAGCAATGATAGATCACTCAGAGAAAAAAAATTGAGATAGAAACCGTAGGAGGGTAGTTTGAGAAGCAAAGATTTGTGCTTTTAATATAATAAACAAATATATATGCGAGGGAGACGTCTGGTGTGTAGCTCAAGGTCAATGGATGTCTCTTAGTCTTGTTATGCGATGTTGCCTATCCCCATTAATTAGTTTTCTAAATTAAAAGGAAATGACAAACACGATAATTATACATATTGCGATCTATGGGTGAATGGAGAAGAAAGAGGAAGAGAAAGCCAAGGAAGAGGAAGGGAGTTAAGACATAAGAGGTGGCGGCAGTCAGGAAGGTCAAAAATTAAACAGAACGAGTTGAAAAAAAAAATGTTAGTTGAACAAACGACCAGTTGAATATGCCGATGGGAAGAAAAAGAACGAAACAGGAAAAAAGGAAAATAAATATATATAAAAGAGAAGGAAGAAATTAAATTGTGGAACGCGAAGAGGAAAAAACGGGGAACTGACAGATAAAAGCTCAGTATGGAGGGACGCTGAGAGAGAGAGAGAGAGAGAGAGAGAGAGAGAGGAAGAAAGCAGAGAACAAGCACGGTGATGGAGAGAGGCGGAGAGCGAGAAAAAAGAGGTGAAAGCGAACAGCGAGAGGAAGAGAAAGGAGAAGCTAAACCCAAGCAGTGGCAGGAAGAAAGAAGACAGGACAACTATTGAAGAGAGAAGAGTAGACACGTTAGGGAAGAAAAGTACAGCTTTGAGCAGAAGGAAGACGAAAGAGGAAGGGCGCCGTGGCATTAAGACGGAGAAAAAGAAAAGACATGCGATTGCGGTTGAAGCTTGATGGAAATTCGATTTTAATGCATAGTTACAAGGTTACGGAAAAGTCACGGTGCTTGCAGGAGGTAAGGGCGGAGGGGGATCTTGTGGGGGAGGGAGCGAAGGATAAGAGAGGGGGAGCTTGTGTCGTGAGGGGAGCGTTAAAGGGTGGGAGCTTGTGAAGGGGGCGTGAGAGAAGGGCATCACCATGGATTCATATAGCATACAAAACGAACTATAATGGAAAAGACCAGATAAATCGAGCTACTTAAAGGAAATGGGAGACAAAAAGCATTCATATGGAAGGGCAGACTTGTGGTATATCGAGCATTACTTCAACAGGCAAGGCATAATACGGGGGCCAAGATATGCAAACAAACAAACGCGACGCAGTGAGAAATCGGGCTCAAACACGATACAAACACATGGAATAGGTCGATGTTGATCCATGTATTCTTCGTCTTCTTCCTTTCCCTTCTCTTCCTCTTTTTTCCTCTTGATCTTCCTATTCTCTTCTTCCTCTTAAATTTCCTCTTTCTCGTCTTTCTTCTTCGTCCTCTTTCTCTTCATTTTCCTGCTCTTCTTCCTCTTATTCTTCCTTTTCTCTTCTTCTTAAACTCATTCATTCATTTCTTCTTTCTTCCTCGTCTTTCTCTTCCTCTTCCCTCTCCTCCCGCCACTCACTCCTCTCACTCTTCCTTTTCTCTTCTTCTTAAATTCCTTCCTTCCATTCTTCTCTTCCTCTTCCCTCTCTTCCCTCTACTCACTCCTCACTCTTTCTTTTCTCTTCTTCTTAAATTCCTTCCTTCCATTCTTCTCTTCCTCTTCCCTCTCCTCCCTCTACTCACTCCTCACTCTTCCTTTTCTCTTCTTCTTAAATTCCTTCCTTCCATTCTTCTTTCTTCCTCGTCCTCTCTCTTCCCTCAACTCACTCCTCTACATATTCACCTGCACTGGGCGGGGAGAAAGCCTAAGCATGCACGAGAACTATTTTGCATATTAACGAGTCATTAACACTCGCACGCAAACCCCTGAACACACCAAGCCGTGCCTTCTACTCGGGGGAACTTATGGAATGTACGGGTAAGACGTTTTGGGTGTTTCAAGCTCATCAACGTCCTCGCGAGTGGCAGTAAATACTTTTAAGTGGTGCTGGGAAGTATATTTCGGTACGTCATTTTTCAGCTATCCATTAACAAGCGCACGCGAGCTCGTACGTATTCCGCCTGGGTGTGAGGTGAAGCATACTATATTCGTTCCCCTAAAATATCCCCCACTTTACCAGCGCTATATATTGAGAATGAGCGAAAACTAGGAAGGAGAGACACTACTTACATAAGTGACGTGAGTACCAGAGTTATCGTATTACTTCGTGGCTTAGGGCAAGGTTCTCTATCTTGGGTAACTGTTTCTCTGCTTTAATTCTCGCCCACTTTACCAGCGCTATATATTGAGAATGAGCGAAAACTAGGAGAGAGAGACACTGCTTACATAAGTGACGTAAGCATCAGCCGGTTATCCTATTACTTCGTGGTTTGGGGCAAGGTTCTCTGTCTGGGGTAACTGTTTTCCTGCTTTAATCACTCTGTCTCCCTCGCTGTGTTGTATCGACTTGAAAATGCTGTGCAGAGTTTTTAGTGCATCTGTATACGCGAAAATCAATACTTTTTACTGCCCATCAGCCCGAGCTAGTTTGCTTGTGTGTGAGTTATCTTTCTTGAGTAGCTGTTTCTCTACTTGGATTCTCTCTTGGCTAACTGTATTTGTGCTTAAGTCGCCTCGCACATCAGGGGAACAAACGACATGTAGAGCAAGGCAAACAAAGAAGGGGCGGCTGAGTCATCGTCGGAGTGATTAAATCTTCATATTTCATCCTCAAGACAGACAAACACAAGGGGGCTGGCAAACATTAGGTGAAGTACTCGTGCTTAGGGTCACTGTGCTGGTCAAGGGAGCAGTAATCAGAGGAGGGCTGGGGAAGGGAGGGAGGGAGGTTGCAGACAGGCATGCTGATGAGAACTGGAGATGGAGGTGCGGGGGAGTGGCTGGGGGGGTGTGGGAGGGAGCGCGAGGGAGAAGCATTAGATTTGACATGCGGGGAGGAGTCTGAGGTAAGTATGCAGGGGGTGTTTGAAGGTACAAAGCATAAAAAGAAGAGTGTCGGGGGGTAGGAATGCAGGGGAACGTTAGAAGGGGGGAAAACAGAGGAGAGTGGAGAGAGTGGGCCTGCAGGGAGAGTTAACTTGGGTATAGGGACGCGTGGAAGACTTGTTATAAATGCGTGGGGGCAAGTTGAGGGGTGGGTAAGTGGAGGAGAACTGCAGGGGTGAGTTTGGGGAGGGTATATAAAGGGTATGAGGGGGGAAGAGGGGCGAATTGGAGGTGAGTGGAAATCCTGGGGAAAATTAGGCAGTGAGCATGCGGGGAAGAGTTAGGGGAGTCGGGGGGGAGAGAACTGGGGGGTGGGTATCGGAGGGGGGCGGTGATGGAGGGAGTTGGGTTGGTCTGTGAAGTGGTTTAGGCAGGTGTGTTGGATTGGGGGGGACATGAGCCAGGTGCGCGGAGGTGTTGCCAAGGTGGGGGTGGGGGGTCTATGCTGCGCAGTTGGTCACCATCAACCTTCAACTTGTCAGCCATCACCGCTGCCTCCTCCGCACGTCCACCATTTTCAAAGTTTATACAGGCGCGTTAATCTGATTCGTTTTCACTAGACAGGACCTCTTATTAATTTGCCTGCTAATTTTCTACGAGAGCGCCGATCATTACGAATCTGTATCTTCGCAATTCCTTAATGATACAGGCTACCAGACCGCAATTTGTTATCTGCTCGTACCCTGTAAAAGAACCTTGACTTGAGAATGTCTAACTAAAAACCTACGATGATAATTATACTGTACGCCTTTCTACATCAGCTCCCAACACGCCTCTATCACTTTCTGACTCCACCTGCTTTGTATCTTCTCCTCCTCTTCCTCTTCCTCCTCCATCTCTTCATCTGCCAAAAAATAGTTGCATGTACTTCTGTTTCCTGCTCTCTCTTTCTGCCGCCTCGTCTTCCTCCTGCTCCTTCTCCTTCTCTTCACCGTACGCCTTTCTACATCAGTTCCCAACACGCTTCTATCACTTTCTGACTCCACTTGCTTTCTATCTCCTCCTCTTCCTCTTCCTCCTCCATCTCTTCACCTGCCAAATAATAGTTGCATGCACTTCTTCTTCCTGCCGCCTCCTCTTCCCCCTGCTCCTTCTCCATCTCTTCACCCGCACAAGTTGCACGCCCCTCAGCCTTCTTCACTTCCCCGGGACTGCACGCCTTTCTACTTAGTTCCTACAGGCCTCTATATATCAATTTCCACCTTCTGCTCTTTCTCCATTCTCTTTATCTCACCCTCTGACAGATCCTTAACCTTTCCATGCCTCCTCTTTCACCCGCCTCCTCTCTGCCTTTTGACACATTATCGCTCTTTATCACACCCTTTTCCCTCCCGTGTTTCACCTCCTGCCCCGCCTCCTCTTTCTCCTGTATTCCCTAACTGCATGTCCCTCCCGGCCTTCCCTACCGTCCTTCGCACCTGTTATCGACCCTCATCGCACCCTTCACCTCTCACTCTCTCCCCGTATCTTCCGAGGCTTCTCGTAATCTCAGCTAACAACCGGGCGCACCTGTATTTTTTTTTTTTTTTACGTTGTTGCCTATTGCGCCGGTAGGCATCTTCCCGGTGGGACCTGATGGTCGGCCCAAGGCTTCTTCCAGGTGGGGCCTGATGGTCGGCCCAGCCCGTTCTGGCGCAGGCGAGTGTTTATAGTGGCGCCAACACCTGTATCTCTCTAATTATCTCGTTCGCGTCTGCCGTACTGTCTCGCATCCCTTCCTCTTCTCCCTCAACCACCACCGTCACCTCCATCTCCACTTCCTCCTCTTCCTCTTCCTCTTTCTCTCTTTTTCTTTGTTTTCTCGTCCTCATTTTCTTTTTCTTTCTCTTTCTCCTCTCTCTTTTTCCTTAATTTTATTTTTTTTCTTTGTTTTTTTTCTTCCTGCTCCTCCTCCATCTCCACTTCCTCTTCCTTTTCCTCTTTCTCACTTCTCTATTTTTTTATCTTCCTCATTTTATTTTTCTTTCTCTTTCTCCTCTCTCTTTTTCCTTCATCTCTTTGTTTTCTTTTTCTTTCTGTTTCTTTTCCTCCTTCTCCTCCTCCATCTCCACTTCCTCTTCCTCTTACTCTCACTTTTTCTTTTTTTCTCTTCCTCACTTTCTTTTTCTTTCTCTTTCTCCTCTCTCTTTTTCTTTCATTCTCTTTGTTTTCTTTATCTTTCTGTTTCTTTTCTTCCTCCTTCTCCTCCTCCTCCTCCTTCTATCGTCTTATTTTTCCCATAATCATCATTCCATAACGCTTCTAAAACCCTTCTGCTTGTCTGCATCCATCTTATCTTCTCCCCCAGTCTCTTTCCTCTTATCCTATTAACCTTCACCTTTTCTTCCTCTACCAACACTTTTCTCCTTGTCAAAATCCCTCCATTTATCTCCTCCTGTCTCTCTCCTTTCTTTCTTTTGCCCTTCACCTTTGTTTCCTCTACTAACGCCATTCTCACTCCGTTCCTTGCTCCCGCCCCTTTGACCTGCAACCTCCTTTTCGAGCTCATAAAATCAAGAAAAGGTATGAAGTGGATGTGACTAAAAGGAACTGTGCACGAGAAAGAGACGCTTAGATAATTGCCTCTTGCATAACCTTCACTCCTTTTAGATAGATTTAAGCTCCTCGACAGTTCTATTAACTCGAATTCATGGGTCAAAGTATATTATTACGAGAGTAGCATTTATCTGGCAGTGAAAGTATATGTATTGCAAGTATACCTTCTCGGATTGAAGGTCAAAGTACATTAAAATAGGAATGAATGGGTTCAAGATTGCAGACGTGTTGTGTCGCCCGCGCAGTACCCACTATTAATTTTGTAGGTGCGACGTCTTTCTCCGTGTGGGTGGGTGAGTGTGGGCGGTTCTTTCCAGGGCGCATGTTACGTCCTCTGCGCAACGAAAGAAGTGCAGATAATAAGTTCCTCCTGCGCCAGAGCTTACGTTATAGGCAACATTTAAAGCTTATTGACAGTAACGGCACAATACGACAGGTAGATAGACTCATAATTGTTAGACTGACCATATATTGCATGCGTACAGCTCATTGGGGAAATAAGAAAAGTTCTCGTGCGGTGTTAGTGGAAGTTACCTGTTTAATGAATGAGGTGGATCCAGGTAGCACTTTCTAATTAACTGTCATGGTGTAGGTGTGGTGGTGAACGGCGTTCTACTTGAGTGGCGTAGGCTGTGGCGTCCCGTGTGTAATTATGGTGCACTGCGGCAAGTGATGGCGCTACTCCTGCAACCAGTGTGGCGTAAGTGGTGGGGTTCCTGTATTATAATGGAGGTGGTGTTTCCTCTTCAACCTGTGTGTAGTGTTTAAGTGGTGGCGGTGTAGTGTTTAAGTGGTGGTGGTGTTCCTGTATTATAATGGAGGTGATGTTCCCTCTTCAACCTGTGTGTAGTGTTTAAGTGGTGGCGGTGTTCCTGTATTATAATGGAGGTGGTGTTCCCTCTTCAACCTGTGTGTAGTGTTTAAGTGGTGGCGGTGTTCCTGTATTATAATGGGGGTGGTGTTCCCTCTTCAACCTGTGTGTAGTGTTTAAGTGGTGGCGGTGTTCCTGTATTATAATGGAGGTGGTGTTCCCTCTTCAACCTGTGTGTAGTGTTTAAGTGGTGGCGGTGTTCCTGTATTATAATGGAGGTGGTGTTTCCTCTTCAACCTGTGTGTAGTGTTTAAGTGGTGGCGGTGTTCCTGTATTATAATGGAGGTGGTGTTCCCTCTTCAACCTGTGTGTAGTGTTTAAGTGGTGGCGGTGTTCCTGTATTATAATGGAGGTGGTGTTTCCTCTTCAACCTGTGTGTAGTGTTTAAGTGGTGGGGTTCCTGTATTATAATGGAGGTGGTGTTTCCTCTTCAACCTGTGTGTAGTGTTTAAGTGGTGGCGGTGTTCCTGTATTATAATGGAGGTGGTGTTTCCTCTTCAACCTGTGTAGTGTTTAAGTGGTGGCGGTGTAGTGTTTAAGTGGTGCCGTTCCCTGTGTATAGTGTAGCGTGGTGGAGGTGGAGGTGTTTCTTCATGAACTACAGCGTATTTAGTGTAGGTGCTGGTGCTGCTTGCTTCACTGTTGTAGCTGGAGAACGCTGGGAATAGCCTTTGTTCTGCTGTGGACGAGTAAAGGCTAAGATGATGGTGATGGTGGTGATGATGATGATGATGATGATGATGTACAGTCGGTGGGGTTCTATATTTCCAAAGGGGAGAGTTTAACTTAGGCTCGTATTGCTAAACATTTCGTCGCCCAAGTTCACATATTTGACAAGGCTTTTCGTAGGAGTTTGTGGCATTTCCAGGAGTAGTTTTATGACCCTGGTGGTAGTCTGACCCTTCTTCTGTACCGTGAAGCTAAGGAAACACTCATTAGAGCCCGATTGATCCCCTCTTTGACCTTTAGAAATAGGTGATGTGAGATGGCAAAGTGTCTTGTAATACCAGCCTTTAAGTGTTTGAGGTGATGTTTCCAATAAGACCATGAATGTGGCTTCGATCCTAAGTACCGTAAGACACTGCCACGGACGCACCAAGTAGCGCTCAGTGGCAGTATCTCTTGACGAGCCAAACACGCTAAACATACCCACCCTTAGTCTTATTCTCGATACCCAAATATCTCTGACAAGAACCAGCACAAAACAAGCCTATGACAACCTATTCGGTCTAACTGCTCTCATTTTCTGTTTTTGCTAACCCCGAAAGAGCCAGAAAAGAAAATGGGCAAAAAATCGAAACGCCTCTGGGCCCTCACGCCTGACCTCACTACAGCATTCCTACCCACTAATAAGTCACCTTGAACATGATTTACCTGTCTCCCGGATGTCGTCACAAAGTAAAAAATCGTCAACAGTAGCTCCGCCCGTTAACTTCCCTTCGTATAAGGAACAACGGGGATCAAGATCTATAGAAGGTTAGGTTAGGTTAGCCTTTTAACCCCCGTCAACGTCTGCGGCACAACCCACACGGTCCCTGCCCTTCCCTAGCCTTAAGAAAGTGAAGAGATGGAGGTAAAGTTTAGGAGAGAGGGGAAATATGTAGTGTAAAGAATGGCGGTATATAACAGAATGGAGGGAAGGGATGCTCATGGGAGGGGAAGGAAAAATAAACAAAGACCATACAAAGGGAGAATACACAGAGATGATAAGTAAAATCTGAAGAATGTTTAACGCCTTGCCTTGCCGCCGCCGCCTCCTGCCACCACACGCCGCTGAACACTGTCTGGTTAAGAACACTCACGACAGCCTCTCCTCAATCGACTATTAGCCTCGACTCCAAGCGCTTTACGGAACTTCAAACGTCTTTTGCAAACGTAAGGAGGAGGGGGAGAGATGGAGGAGGAAGAGGAGGAGGAGGAGGAGGAGGAGGAGGAAGAGGAGAATGTATTGCAGAGTTCTTCGGGTCTACAATGTGATATTTAAACACTTATCCTCCGTCGTGAGTGATAGCCAAGACATGACATCTGCAGACTTATCTCCGGTTTTATATTTACATTTTTCTGCCTCTCTTTCTCTCTCCACACACACACACACACACACACACACACACACACACACACACACACACACACAGACACACACACACACACAGTTCCATTTTTGCAAACTTTCTCTAGGAGTGTCGACGGTCATGCAGTTTCGCTTTTCACCCTTTCTGCCCACTTTCTGCCCCCTCAAGACGTCCATCCCCTCCAAAACCTTACCGCCGAAAGACAACTCATATCACACTACCACTTAAGTGTCCGAGATGTTTAAACACCCCGTAGCTGCGTCCTGGAATCCGGTGCGGCGGGTTTTGTGTATCAGTAACTCTTCCAAGGAGTTTCCCAAGCGTTCAGTATTATCTCCGCGTCCAATAAGAAAGTAGGATTAAAGAGTCTATAACTACTAATATTGTTAATGAACTTCCCCAGTGATTTCAGTTACTACACAGCTTATCAGTCTAACGCTACATGTAGACTGCCTATCTTCTTACTTTTAATCAACGTGTCCGGATCTGGTTTGCCGGGAGATTAACGCTCCAGCGCACTCCCGGACCCGAGGTGAGGTACTGGGGGCAGCTTTCACTGCTCAGTAACAGTCCAGGGTCGAGTCCGTGCCCGGAGAGGAGACCCTCGAAATGGACTGGGTCAAGCTTGTCGTGCCATGTAGTTTTAAATATTCCTAACAAATAAATCATCGAACCTGTGGATTTTTTTCCATGACTTTTTTTTATATATTTCTTTTAATTATGAAAGCTATTTTGTCCTATTGACCCTATGCAATCTCTTTTTACAACATTATCCCAAAATGCTTTCGCTTCAATAATACGAAAGAAAAAGGTGTCGAGCCACAGCGCCATATTCCTTTAAAAAACTGCACTATATAATTATATATCCATTCTAAACCTCGATACCAGACTGTGCTGAACGGTCTGAGGAGTGTGGGTGATGGCACCACAGCCACGCAGCGCCGCCCCTCCCTGACAGCCCAAAGTCTGCTCGCGAAAGTCAAGACTTCGCTAGATGCCCGTATGTAAGACGACAGTGTGTGTGTGTGTGTGTGTGTGTGTGTGTGTGTGTGTGTGTGTGTGTGTCATTCACCATGGTCTGATCATGCGATCGATACTCGTTTTGAGCACAGAACAACATATTCGTTATTTTTAACGCGGTAATGTCTCCATGCAAGTGGGAATACCTTGTGTCGTCGAGCAAGAAATCTTTAGAAGTGGGGCTCTCAGCGCAGCCTTTTCCGCCATAGCTTTGCATGCAGGTAGCGGCTAAGGGCTGAGCCTATCAGGGCCAGGGACTGCGCGGTACATCCCCACCCACTGACGCACTGAGCACAGCAGTGTTTTTAGTTGCACTAGACCCTGCACTTGATACTAAACGATAAACCGATAATTGTTATAAAAAATACAAACAGGACAACCCAAACCTGCAAGCTTTACTTTGAAGCTCCTCTTTCCTTCTCCACGCAGCTGAATTATTCCTACAAAAGTTTAATCATGGTGTTTAGTGCACGAGAATAAGTAAAATGTAAGTTTGCCGCGTGGTTCTCAGAAAATGTTTCTATGAATAAAACAATGTGTTTTTATGAAGCATCAGAAGCAGGTACGCAGGTGTGTACAAAGCTTTCTTACAGGCTCGTCACTGAAGGTCTCGGGGAGATTTGTTATACCCGCCTATGATATGGAAATACTCTTAATGTTCCTTATTAAGTTGCCCTTTGCTGACATTTTTCATTGATAAACCAATATATAGAGAGCAGGCAACTAGCCCTTCCATTCTTCTCGTGAAACCAGGGCATGTTCTTTACATTGTATTAAAATAATCAATATTTCTTCGCATCTGCTGACGAAATATTCTTTCAAATTGGCGCAACATTACATGCATTAAGGAATATACGAGTTAAGTGTATCACGAAACCTACTACAAACTGAGACATGGAAAGAAGCCAGTGAAAAAGACAAAAGCAGCCTCAGCCTCACCAGCCACACTCCACAAGGACAACACCCTCCCCCCCCCCCCCCCAGCCCCTTCACCCGGCTGCTGAGGAGGCCGTCTTGTTACCCCCGATTCCAGGTACACAGCCCCACAAGTCGCCGCTGCCCCGCCCACCCTCATGCTGCCCCTCCCTCTCCCTCCATCACTGTGCCGGAGGACTGGGACATCAAACACTTTATAAATGCACTCGTATGAGGTTTATTCAACGTTCACCAAAAATGGCACGCTACATAATTAAGTATAAATTTAAATGACTTTAAGTCGTTCAGAATTTTCTAATAATTTGTATACGATGGTCTACTTTGCATCCTAAAGACAACTCGAGCGATGATAGGTTGATGTGTATTGATAAACAGACGCACAGGAGGGAGCTGGTAACTACGGGCCGGTTCGACACTCCAGCACGGAGTCATTGAAGCGCCCGAACCAAACTCTGTTCTCCACAATGATGTGTTATTTCTACTCAATACCAAATACTAATAATGAGATTTCCTGATGTGTGGTTTTCTAAAGTCTCCTTCCTTAATATCAACGCCAAACACTATATACTACAGGGAACTTTTACAGTATTTTGTGTTTGGTTGGGGAGCTTACAAACTTGTGTATTGGACTGTACTACTGGCCCTACGTGTTGCCGCTGCTGGGATGACTCAGGAGGTAAGTAGTTGAGCAGTATATATGAGCGCAGTGGCCGATGTACGTTTCTGGTGAACCCTGCAAAAAACGAGGTCCTGGAGCCCGGATGTTAAGGGGTTGTGACGCAAGTCACGCCAACACCATTTAGGAGACGGAGAGGAGCTATAGCCGTGGATGACAGGCCGCAATTTAACACGCCTCGCTACCTGCCTCTCCCTGTCCTGACCTTCACTGAGGCTTGGACCTTCTAGCGAGCTAACAAACCTTAATGTTCCCTCTTATGGCAGTAGCAGCAAAAGTGGAGTCAAACATTAATTTCAATACTTTATTTTTTTTCTTTATGATATCCTAAAAGTGTGAAGGGGCAAGAATATAAGTAACAGTATGTTTCTTCTCGTTACCCTTCCCCCGCGGCACAGACTCCACCACGGAAAATTAGAGGCGACCCTGGAACTGTTGCGTAACACTTCATTTACATCAATTTTTAAAACATTTTTCTAAGTCTTCACGAAGTGTTACAGTTGGCCAAGATGTGCTGCCACGGCTACCCAGGGACGAGTAAATGGTTTTGAACATTTGCCAAATCTTCCAATTCGTTCGTGCCATCCGTGTCGCAATACCACGGCTTCTTCAGGGAATTATATCAGTAATGGGAAAACTATTTGTACAGATGAAACTCCTACCTTGAAAATAGTGCATCTGTACTTGAAAAAAAAAACTTGCAGCTTACGAAAAAAAAAACTTTATTTTTGCTTATTTTGTAATATAAAACTAATAACTCACGTACACACACACACACACACACACACACACACACACACACACACACACACACACACACACACACACACACAGCACTGGCTGACTGACTGAGCATCGATTAGGAGCTAAATACGTGGTTGACTGAGATCTTATTAAATTAATGAGTTACATCGAGACGAGCAATTTGTACACGACCGAGATCCTTCGCGCTAAGTAAGTCGTTTTTGGAGCTTCTATACATCAACTGCTTCATGTAGGAGCTAATCGGATGAATCTTGAAAGCAATTTAATTCTTAAGATTATCATTACGCGGTGCATCATACAAATCAAAGTCACTCCAGGGTCGCCTACAGCAAGTTGCGGGAGAGGCGCCACTTGACCCATCCTGCTGGAGGCCCCAGAGCAAATACCACGGCCAAGAAGAGGAACCATTGAGCCTCAACACACAGATAACTGCCACCAACAAAACAAACACCACGGCCAAGAAGAGGAACCATTGAGCCTCAACACACAGATAACTGCCACCAACAAAACAAACACCACGGCCAAGAAGAGGAACCATTGAGCCTCAACACACAGATAACTGCCACCAACAAAACAAACACCACGGCCAAGAAGAGGAACCATTGAGCCTCAACACACAGATAACTGCCACCAACAAAACAAATACCACGGCCAAGAAGAGGAACCATTGAGCCTCAACACACAGATAACTGCCACCAACAAAACAGGAAAGGCAAAAAAGGAGCAGAGAGGCGCCCCGCCCCACCCTATCTCACTAGAGGCCGAATGACCAGACGCCCCTGCAAAAGTAACTCTCGGTCACCTACCTGCAGCCACCTAAGAAAGTAAATTTTACACCATAACATGTATTATGAAATCGGACAGGCGATATTTACAGTTAGCAACGTTCATTTCATACGATAATTTTAGGAAAAGAAGAGGTATGAATACAATGCCCATCCCTGCCAGCGTGATGCATCTTACCGTTACTAATCAAGAAGATCATCATTTTCAGCGAGTCGTTAGAGTTGAGTGGTTATTTTAATAGCAAGATAGGTAAGAGGGAACAGATAAAACACGATAAAGTGCGGACACAAGCCCTCCCCCTTTCCTGCCGCTCCGTGGCCCGCGGCGCCCCATGGATGCACCTCAACCTCTTCCCTCTTGTCGGAAAATAAGAGGACTGAACCCGCCTCGAGAAAGACACCACCGCGCTTTGCCGCCAGGACCTGCATCAGATTACTGGGTCTATCAGATAGTCTGCTACCGCTACGATGACAGCATCGAAGGCTGAAGAGGGAATGTTCAAACCTTCACAGATCAGGATGCAGATGCAATTTGGTTCGGTCTTATCAAAACCCTTGACGAGGAGACCGCCTTCTCCCTCGCTCGTTTGGCGAGGGAGAATCAGTTGGCCATCAACCCTTATGAGGAGGAGGGCAGGTCTAGGGACGTCGTTCTACGGTATCCCGGCACCAGGCCCTTGACCCCATCTTGGAGGACCCGTTCGTCAGCTTCGCACTGAGGTGTACGTACAAGGCAGGTCAATGTCACTCAGAGCCAATGCGGCAGGCGGAGGTGACGTTCCAGCTGGAGATTCCCTCCCATAGTCCTTTGACTTAGGCTTTTAAAGTACATTCTCCGTCAGGAGACTAACCCGGAGCCTCTGCGGTGCTTCAACTGCACTTATGTCGTCAGGTATACGGGTATATGCAGGTACTGTATATACCCGTATGCCCATACGTGGCGTAAGGCCCTGGAAGGCTGGTGAAAACTGGGTGCCAGAAACCAAGCTCTGAAGAGGGACACCATGCTAAGTTCAAGGCCTGACCTGTCCGCCTGAGGAGATTACATCTATGGCTGCAAAATGGGCCTTTAGACACTTTGCTGCTCAGGGACCAGGCTTTCCCGCCGCCCCGCACTCTACATGAGCACCACCATCACCACCACAACCACCACCACGGTGTGTGCGTGTGTGTGTGTGTGTGTGTGTGTGTGTGTGTGTGTGTGTGTGTACGCGCCCGCACGGACGGACATTGTCGCAAAAGATTACCAAATCTACTTCTAGCCTGGTTCAGGGCCGGCCCATGTGCTGTACGCGGCGGCCCATGAGCAGCCAGGCATGACAACATTCCCCCCTCGCCAGAACAGTATTCTTGGGGCGCGTCAGTCTGTGTTCTTGTCACGGACGAATGGCTGCAGGTCAGGGGAGGCTGCTCAGTGACGCCACATACCAAACAACACACACCAACCCAACTATGAGCGAATACACACTTACCTTTTTGTTGTTGTAGATGTCTCGAGCGAAGTGCCAGTGGTAGGCGTCTAGGGAGTAGGAAAGCTCGAAGGACGTCACCCACTCCCCGTCGTCCCCTTTGCCCTGCGTTAGGAGGCCGGTCACCTACAGAGAGTGGAAGAACAGACTCAGTGGCAGCCATGGTCAAACTGAACAAGGATACATTTCGATGCGACACTGAAAAAGGGAAAGGAAAAATGAACGAAAGTGAAACTCTGTCCTACCTGAAACATTTCAAGACAACATTATGACGATCAGACAAACTGCTAAAAATATTGCTTCATTAAAGTTGCAGAAATTTTCAGCGGTCTTTGAACAATACAATATTCCTAAAAGTCGTTTAACGTCGTGTGGTTTTAAACAATTTAGAAAAGTTAGAGTTGCTGAAATTTTGGGGTATTCGAGTTTGAGGATACTTATGGCTATCAGTTTAGATAATATGCAGCCACAAGCAAGCAACAGTTCTCTGCCCAGCGACAAAGCCAGCGCAGAAAGAGCTAACACTGCAGGCGTCAGAATTAGAAAGCAGCAAGCGTATCTGAGAAACATTAGTAAATTTTGAAGCCCGATCTTTTTTTTTTTTTCCCAACACAAACAATTGGAAGCGGACGCCCAACCCCCCGTCGAGTGGCTTCTGGTGTTCGCAGCCGCCGAGTGGGAAGCGAGACAAGCGTGTACACGAGGCAAGCTTTCTGCTGACTCATAGCAGCACCATGTAATCCTTGACCACGGTTAACAGAGACGACGCTTTTTGTTCCCCTTTACGGCAGGTGACTCGGCAAGGTTACAGTTTCTCCTCAAAAACATGACCACCTGGACGCCGCGAAAGAGGCAACTGCAACCCACAAACGTTCTAGACGAGGCAATAAATCAAAAAGCTTAACCCACCTGGGCCGACATTTAGTATTGCAGTTTCTATATCTCAGTGGATAAGTGACGCCATTCAGGTATACAAGCGTGCGCATTAAATATTTCGGCCCGGTTCGTTTATTATACCTGGAAATTTGAATAAAGAACAATGACAGCCTTTCATGATACACTTTAATAGACCTGCACCCAACTAAGTTTACGATACCTGCTATAGATGCAATAATGTACTACGCTATTGATACTGTGAACGATATCAAGAATGGTAATAGAGATAAAATATAATGACAGCCTTTCATGATACACTTTAATTAATAGACCTGCACCCAACTAAAATTAAATTTACGATACCTGCTATAGATGCAATAATGTAAAACGCTATTGATACTGTGAACGAAAACAAGAATGGTAATAGAGATAAAAAAAAAATCTTTAACTGCGGCACATCAGATTGTAGGACACTAGTGCACACGCGGGAGGGTATGGATTTGCTCTCAACCCGGTAGCACCGGGGATCATGTTTCTTAATGGTCCCTCTAAGCGAGAAAAATGAGAAAAATCATCACTCACACAAACCATTTCATAATATATATCAAAGCATTTGTGATCAGTTTACGTATCATCTATTTTTAGGGGTTTATATCATGGCACAAATTCGGCCCGTCACTGCTACCGGGTCAAGGGTCAATCTACTAATTCTTACCTTGGCCGGCACACCGAGATCCACAGAGGTTGATATACATTATTATATACACGGTTGATGATTTGGTGTTATTATCTATGTTGGTGAGTTTGTTATAATATACGTGATGATTTGGTACATGTTTATGATGTAGTGACCCACGACTCGATGAAATATGGAGGATGAGATAGGTGTGTGTGTAATAGACGGCGGAAGAGAAAGAGAACGTGGTGAGTCAAAGGGCAGACTAAAGAGATGAATGTAGAGAAAACGGAGAGATTTAGAGGGTCACTACAAGAGCAGTAGACGGATATCGGGGAACTACTCTCTGAGTAATGAAAGAATCATGAAAAAACAGGAAAAAGATCTAGGAGTGACAATAACAGAAAAGTTATCCATTGAAGAGAATATAAATCGGATAACTGGGGAAACATACAATCTTCTTAGAAACATGAAAGCAGCATTTACACATCTAGACGAAGAAATGGTGAGGAAACTAATAGCATCGATGATACGTCCAAGACTGGAATATGCAGCGTTAGTGTGGTCACCTAGATTGAAGAAATACATTAGAAAGTTGGAAAGAATACAGAGAGCAGCGACCAAACTACCGGAAACTCTGAGAGAACATACTTATGAAGAAAGACTGGAGATATTGGGACTAACAACACTGGGGAGAAGGAGAGAGGGGATCTAATATAGGATACAAGAGGGATTGGAGAAATTGGACGGAAGACCTAGTGGTACGTGATAGGAGTGTGAAAAGAGGGTAAGAAATTGAAGAAGAGCAACTGTAGGAAAGACGTCAAGAAATACAGTTTTCCATACAGAAGCATAACAACATGGAACGGACTTGACGAGGAGACCGTGTGCAAAATGATTCATAAATTTAAAGCCAAACTGGATAATAAGCGCTATGGAGACGGGACAGCACGAGCCTAGTACGGCTCTTTTCCTGTATTTCACAACTAGGTAAACTAGGTAAATACCTAATACTAATACTAATTTACAAATTGGGGAATAAAACGGAAGAAGAAGATAACGAGTTGCTTTCCATATACGTACAGGGGCCTTGTCCACCCTCGTATGGAGTATGCATCTCACGTGTGGGGGGCTTCACTCACACAGCTCTTCTGGACAGAGTGGAGTTTTAGGCCTCGTCTCATAAGCTCTCCTCCTCTTACTGACAGCCTTCTACCTCTTAAATTCCGCGGCCATTTTGCTTTTCTTTCTATCTTCTATCGATATTTTCATGCTGACTGCTCTTCTGAACTTGCTGACTGCATGCCTCCCCCCCTCCTGCGGCCCGCTGCACACGACTTTCTACTCATGTTCATCCCTATACTGTCCAAACCCCTTATGCAAGAGTTAACCAGCATCTCCATTCTTTCATCCCCTTCACTGGTAAACTGTGGAACAGTCTTCCTTCGTCTGTATTTCCTCCTGCCTACGACTTGACCTCTTATCAGAAGCGTGTATCAAGACACCTCTCCACTCGAAATTGACCTCGCTTTTGGCTACTCTTTACCTTTTACTTTTGTGGGAGCGGCGAGTAGCGGGCTTTTTTAATCTTTTTGTTACCCTTGAGCCGTATCCTTAGATGTAAAGAGAGAGAGAGAGAGAGAGAGAGAGAGAGAGAGAGAGAGAGAGAGAGAGAGAGAGAGAGAGAGAGAGAGAGAGAGAGAGAGAGAGAGAGAGAGAGAGAGAGAGAGAGAGAGAGAGAGAGAGAGAGAGAGAGAGAGAGAGAGAGAGAGAAAAACACAGAAAAACACCCCACACACACCCCATGGTCCAGACTAGGTGGTCTGAACTTAAACCTAAGTGATTCTACGTTATTCAGATGGCTCCAAAACGTTGCTTTTCTACTCTAGTTAATATTAAGTTCAAGGAAGTGACGGTCGAGCTTGTTTTTAAAGGAGTCAATCGTGTTACACTGGACCACTGACGGTGGGAGCTTATTCCATTATCGCACTACAACGTTGCTGAATAAAAAATTGGTGCAATCTGAATTTACTTGTCTACATTTGAGTCTTATGCCATTGTTCCTCGTTCGCAAAGTGTCGTCGATCATAAACAATTTTTGTTCTGTCTACATTCGTGAAACCATTAAATGTTTTAAAACATTTGATCAGTTTTCCTCGGAGGCGACGTTTCTCAAGAGAGATCATGTTAAGGGTAGAAAGCCTTTCTTCGAAGGATGTGTTGCGCAAGGAAGGGATCATTTTTGTTACCTGACGCTGAACACCTTCTAATTTAGCAATGTCCTTTGCATGGTGGGGAGACCAAAGCTGTACCGCATATTCTAAGTGGGGTCTGACTAAACAATTGTAGAGCGGAAGTATTACATCTTTATTCTTGAATAAAAAGTTTCTTTTAATGAAGCCCAACATTCTGTTCGCTTTATTTGCTGCATCGATGCATTGATGTGAGAATTTGAGGTTTGACGCGATTTTGACCCCCAGGTCCTTAACGCATTGAACGCTTGTGAGTTTAACGCCGCGCATTTCGTAATCGAGCTTCTTATTTCTTGTTCCAACTTGAAGGACCTGGCACTTGTCTACGTTAAAGAGCATCTCCCATCTATCCGACCAAGCTGAAATTTTGTGCAAATCCTCTTGGAGGCTTTGCCTGTCTTCGTCAGTGAGAACCAAGCTACCAATCTTTGTGTCGTCTGCAAATTTACTAACGCGATTATTGAGTCCAACATCCACATCGTTGATGGATGTAAATAATGAAGAGCAGTGGGTCAAGAACCGAGCCCTGAGGGACACCACTAGTGACCGGTGCCCACTCCGAGTGAAATCCGTCAATCACCACTCTGTGTTATTTGTTCGTTGTTTTTCGCTTCAAGACAGAAAAAAAAATGAATGCGTATAAGCAGAAAATAACAAGTAATAAGAATAATAAGAAAAATAAAAAGTAACAATTATAATACTGAATGAATAGATGAAATAAAAATATGAAGAGAAAAAGTGAAGAAACAAAAGAAGAAAAAGAAGAAGAAGAAGAAGAACACAAGGAAGACCAAGAACAATAAGATAAAAAAATCAAGAAAATAAAAACAAGAAAAAAATCCCCTCCCTACGTCAAAATATTATCATGTCATACAAATGGGAGGAAGGAGAGAACGTTCCGAAAGAACATAAGAACATAAGAACACTGGGAGACTGCAAGAGCCGAGTGGCCAATACAGGGCAGCTCCAGAGTCCCCCCCGCTACTCACGATGGGTGAGGAGGTGTAGTTTCAGGGGTTACAGGTAGAGGCTTGATCCTTGTTTACCTTCGGTACGGGCGTACGCTCCAGTACCCTGTCTCCTTACTGCACCCACACCTCACTCCCACCTGTCATCCTCGTCCATGTAGCTATCCAGTCTACTCTTAAAACAAGCTATCGTCCCTGTACTATGTGATTGCTGAGTCTATTCCATTCCCCCACCACCCTATTACTAAACCAATGCTTGCCTATATCTCTCCTAAATCTATATTTTTCTAATTTAAATCCATTACTGTGTGTTCTATCCTGCTGGCTAATTCTCAGTACTTTACTTATATCGCCTTTGTTGTAACCCTTGACCCATTTGAATACTTCTATCAGATCTCCCCGCACTCTTCGTCTTTCTAGTAAATGTAAGTTTAAATGTTTCAGCCTATCTTGATATGGAAGGTTCCTCAGCTCCTGAATCATCTTGGTCATTCTCCTCTGAACTGATTCTAGCAAGTTGATGTCCATTCTGTAGTGTGGGCACCAAAATTGGACAGCATAATCTAAGTGTGGCCTAACTAAAGCTAAATAGAGTCTGAGGATGACCTCTGCACTTTTGTTGGTTACCGTCCTGTTAATGAAGCCTAATACCCTGTTAGCCCAATTCCTCGCATTAAAACATTGCTTCCTTAGTTTTAGGTCAGAGTTCACTAACACTCCCAAATCCTTTTCACACTCTGATCTGCCTATCGCTATGGAGTCTAAACTATACCCGTGTAATGGGTTGCGTGTTCCTACACTAAGTACGCTACACTTGGTGACGTTAAAATTTATCTGCCATTTCTCTGACCAAGCTGACAGTTTGTTGAGATCCTCCTGCAGTGCTCTCACATCCTCCCCTGTCCTAATAGTGCGTCCTATTTTGGTGTCATCCGCAAATTTACCTATGTCACTAGTTATCCCATTGTCTGTGTCATTGATGTAGATAATGAATAAAAGTGGGCCTAAAACGGAACCCCACTGGTGATATTACCCCATTCGGATTTTTTTTTTACCGTTAATGGTAATCCTCTGTTTTCTGTCGTAAATCCACGCCCTAATCCAATCATAAACCTCCTTTTCTATTCCATGAGCCCTGACTTTATTTAACAGTCTCTGGTGCGATAATTTATCGAAGGCCTTACTAAAATCAAGATAAACTACATCGTAACTCTCATTATTGTCAGCTGCCTCGTATACTCTATTGTAACATAAAAGCATAAGAACACAGGGAGACTGCAAGAGGCCGAGTTTCCTACACAGGGCAGCTCCAGAATCCCCCCCACTACTCACGATGGGTGAGGTGTAGTTTCAGGGGCTACAGGTAGAGGCTTGATCCTCGTTTACCTTCGGTACGGGCGTACGCTGGTACTGGGCCTCTCGGGAGCTGAAGTCGGCCGCTATGTGTTGGTACAACAGGCCGTACAAAGGGAAAAACGCGCCTTAGAAAGGGAAGAACGGAAGAGGAAAGAATAAATTAAGGAACGAAAGAGGCAAGAAGAAATGGAAGAACGGAAGAGGAAATAAGAATTTGAAGAACGAAAAAGGCAAGAAGAAATGGAAGAACGGAAGAGGAAAGAAGAAATTGAAGAACGAAAAAGGCAAGGAGAAATGGAAGAACGGAAGAGGAAAGAAGAAATTGAAGAACGAAAGAGGCAAGGAGAAATGGAAGAACGGAAGAGGAAAGAAGAATTTGAAGAACGAAAAAGGCAAGAAGAAATGGAAGAACGGAAGAGGAAAGAAGAATTTGAAGAACGAAAGAGGCAAGGAGAAATGGAAGAACGGAAGAGGAAAGAAGAATTTGAAGAACCAAAGAGGCAAGGAGAAATGGAAGAACGGAAGAGGAAAGGAGAAATTGAAGAACGGAAGAGGAAAGAAGAAATTAAGGAAAGAAAGAGGCAAGAAGAAATGGAAGAACGGAAGAGGAAAGAAGAAATTGAAGAACGGAAGAGGAAAGAAGAAATTAAGGAAAGAAAGAGGCAAGAAGAAATGGAAGAACGGAAGAGGAAAGAAGAAATTGAAGAACGGAAGAGGAAAGAAGAAATGGAAGAACGGAAGAGGAAAGAAGAAATTGAAGAACGGAAGAGGAAAGAAGAAATGGAAGAACGGAAGAGGAAAGAAGAAATTGAAGAACGGAAGAGGAAAGAAGAAATTGAAGAACGGAAGAGGAAAGAAGAAATTGAAGAACGGAAGAGGAAAGAAGAAATTGAAGAACGGAAGAGGAAAGAAGAAATTGAAGAACGGAAGAGGAAAGAAGAAATTGAAGAACGGAAGAGGAAAGAAGAAATTGAAGAACGGAAGAGGAAAGAAGAAATTGAAGAACGGAAGAGGAAAGAAGAAATTGAAGAACGGAAGAGGAAAGAAGAAACTGAAGAACGGAAGAGGAAAGAAGAAATTGAAGAACGGAAGAGGAAAGAAGAAACTGAAGAACGGAAGAGGAAAGAAGAAATTGAAGAACGGAAGAGGAAAGAAGAAATTGAAAAACGGAAGAGGAAAGAAGAAATTGAAGAAATGCAGAAGGAAGAAGAGCGAAAGTTCGAGTTAGCGAAGCTTGAGGCCGAGAAGGAACTGGAGCTGGCTCGGATCGCCGCTTCGAGTAAGTCTGCTCCTCGTTTTGACGGTGAGTGTGCTGACCGTCCTTGTTTACAAGGATGGAGATGACTTTGCTTCTTACCTTACCAGATTCGAAAGGACAGCTGAGCTTCTGAAGGTTGACAAGGATGCTTATGCTGTAAGATTGGGAGCCCGTTTGTCTGGTAAAGCTGCTAGGATTTACACTTCGCTTTCTCCTGAGATTGTTGCTGACTACCATCTTCTGAAGAAGTCCCTGCTGAAGAGCTTTTGCAAGACTCCCGACGGCTTTAGAGTGGACTTCAGGTCAGGCAAGATTCAGCCAGGGGAAACTTACGAGCAGTTCAGCCAGCATTCAACTTGGCCGTTCGTTTGAACAGTGGTTAGAGGCTTCCAATATTGACTTCACCTACGCTTCTTTAAAGGACTTTATGTTGCTAGATCAGTTCATCTCCTCTCTTCTACCTGACCTTCGGACGTTTATTAAGGAACGTGGAGTGCGGCCGCTGGCGGCCGCCGTACAGTTAGCCCACGACTGGTCATCGGCGCGCCACTCATATCCCAGGTCTCCCCAGTCGTCATCTGCCAGCAAAAAGACACACAAGAAAGATAAAGCTTCCTCCGACTCCGGTTCTCCTACCGCCAAAGTTCCTGCCTCCACCCTGAAGTGCCATCAATGCGGGGAGGTAGGCCATATCCGCCCCAGGTGCCCTAAGAATCCTCGCGCCTTCAAGGACGCGCCGTCCTCCTCAGTTAACATAGGCTTCTGTTGGGAGGACAGGAAAGTTTCCAACTACTGTGTTGCGGGGACCATCAACGGCGCCTGGACTTCTACAATCATCCGTGACGCCGGTTGTTCCAGCCTCATCGTTTCCGAGGAGGCCTTGCCAGATGTTGGAACGTAACTGTAAGAAGGTAACCGTTTACGACTACCTAGGTCGGCCAGACACCTTCCCCTTCGTTCGGTGCTACCTAAAGTGTCCCTAATATGAAAGCTGGGCTGATGCCATCCGTGCACCTATCAAGTTTGAAACCGCTATGATTGGTGACATTCCTGGGCCCATAAGCCTGACGACCCTGTCTGTACATCAATCTCCAATCCTCAGGAACAAGATGCTCGTCCTCCTCTCCGTACAACGCCTGTTACGCAAGATTCCTCTAATTCGCTTCAGGTCGTCTCCTCTCCTTCCGAGTCTGAATTAGCCTGTGTTGTTCAGACTCGTGTTGCTTCAGCGCGTGTGAGACGCCTGCATCCGCCTGTTCTCTCCGACTTACAACCACTCAAGGTAACGCCCGCCGACTTTGCTCGTTTACAGGAGACCTGCCCCTCCCTCGGCGCAGTGCGCGCCAAGGCTACTGCCGGACTGCCCGATGTAGCCCGGAATGGAGCGTCCTACAAGTTCTCCTGGACGAATGGACTCCTGTATAGAGACTGTGTCGCTTCTAGCCGGCCCGGCAAGGTCGGGACTCAGACGTTGGTGCTCCTTTCTGACTGCCGTCAAATCGTGCTACAAGTGGCCCACGAGAGTCCCCTCGCCGGTCACTTCTCTCATCGGAAGACGGAATCGAAAGTGAGCGATAATTTCTTCTGGCCTGGCATGTGGGCCGATATCCGTGACTACTGTCGGTCCTACGACATATGCCAGCGTAAGTCTTATAAGGGCCAGGTTAAACCCGTCCCCCTCCAACCACTGCCTGTCGTCACGGAACCATTCTCCAGAGTTGCTGTGGATGTGGTGGGCCCTCTCTCTCCGCCGTCTGCAGATGGACACTGGTATATTCTCATCCTGATTGACTTTGCCACAGGGTTCCCTGAAGCCATTCCACTCAAGGATGTGGACTCTATTTCTGTTGCTGAGGCTCTTCTGTCTTTATTTTCCAGGGTCGGAATTCCCCGGGAAATCCTGAGCGACAGAAGTACTCAATTCACTTCTCAGCTAATGGCCGAGCTTCACAAGCTACTTGGTGTGAGGCCCCAGTTCACCACACCGTTTCATCCGAGTGGTAATGATCGAGTGGAGAGGCTGCATGGGCCCCTCAAAGCTGCTCTACGGAAGGTTTGCAGCGAGAAGCCTAGAGTGGCATCGCTACCTTATTCCGACTTTGTTTGCCCTCAGGGAAATGCCCAGCGACCGCACCGGCTTGTCGGCCTTCGATCTCCTCTACGGGCGCACTGTGCGAGGGCCCTTGACTGTCCTGAAGGACTTATGGGAAGACCGTGACCTGCAGGAGGAAGAACGAACGAGTCTGCAATACGTCATCGAGCTCAGGGAGAAACTGACCGAATGTGCTCAGCTCGCCGCCCGGGAGGCTGACGTAAGTACTGCAAAGTACAAGTCTTATTTTGACCTGCGATCTCAAGATAGACAATTCAAGCCTGGCGACGAGGTCCTAGTTCTTCTCCCTGACTCTACCAAGAAGTTCCTCGTTTCCTGGCGTGGCCCATTCAAAGTGTTGGAACGACGAAACAAGGTGGACTACCTGGTTGATGACCCGAGGGGGCCTAAGCTGTACCACGCCAACCTCCTAAAAAGGTACCATCGCCGCGCTCAAGTAAACTTCGCGTATGTCAAGGACGATACTTCAGCGCCGGATGATGACTGTTCACCCACAGGACCTTTGGAAGCAGAGGACCCTGACGACCTTGTTCCCCGTCCTTTGGTCTGTTCCGTTCCTGATTCCGCCCTCAACCCGGCGCTGGACATCAACAAGTCCCTGGAGTGGAACCAGCGCTCATCGTTAGAAGACGTACTTTCCACCTTTAAGGACGTATTTTCACAGACTCCAGGTTGCACCAACACCCTGCAACATGACATAATTTTAACCACCACCAACAGAGTCCTCACGAAGAACTACCCTGTGCCGATCCACCTCCGTCCTTACTTTGAGAAAGAAGTTAACAACCTCCTCCAACTAGGGATCATCCAGCCGTCGTCCTCTCTACACTGCTCTCCCGTGGTAATGGTACGCAAGTCTGACGGGAGCTACCGAATGGCCATAGACTTCAGGCAACTTAACTCCGTTGCTGTTTTGATGCTGAGCCCACCTGTTCCGTCGAAGGGGACTTGCACAAGTTTGCAGGAGCTACCTACTTTTCGGAGCTTGACTTGTGCAAGGCCTACTACCAGATCCCCTTGACCGACCGTGCCAAGCCTCTCACTGCTTTTTCCACCCACCGAGGATTGGTTGAGTTCTGTCGACTTCCTTCGGTCTCGTCACCGCCTGCTCCACCTACATCCGCCGCATGAGGACTGTTCTCGCGGATCCGCCTAACATCTCCTTTTATTTTGATAACGTCTTCATTTACTCGTCAGATTGGCCCAGTCACCTAACAGCTCTAACATCTGTCCTTGAGCGGCTTCGTCATCACCGGCTGACGGCGAAACCATCCAAGTGTCGGTTTGGCTTCCTTGCTATCCAGTACTTGGGGTTTGTGATTGACGTGGTGCACCTTCGCCCCATGCGGGACAAGACTGAGGCCCTGAAGCAGATCAGCCCTCCTACTACCAAGAAAAGTCTTCGCAGCTTCCTGGGGATGGCTTCGTTCTACCGCTGTTTCATCCCCATGGCTGCCGAGCTCACGGGACCTCTCTCCGACCTTCCCCGGAAACCCCAACGTGAGCCGCTGCCGTGGACTGAAGACCTGTTATCACGGTTCGAACAACTGAAGGACGCCTTGGCATCGCGGCCAGTCCTACGATTACCTAACCCCGCCTTGCCTTTTGTTCTTAGGACAGACGCCTCGAACTTCGGGTTGGGAGCTGTGCTGCTGCATTACTACAAGGATACCCCCCATCCAGTCTGGTATGCCAGTCGGAAGCTGCTCGACCGGGAAAGGAGATACTTCCCCATCGAACGAGAAGCCCTTGCCATTTTGTTCGGGATCTCCAAGTTTGACTTCTACCTCAGAGGTAAAGAGTTCATTTTAGAAACAGACCATAAACCTCTGGTATATCTCCACAAGTCCAAGTGATCCAGCGACAGACTGATGAGGTGGGCCCTTCAGCTGCAGAACTACCCGTTCCGGTTGGTTCATCTTGCCGGCCGAGACAACGTGGGCGCAGACTTTCTGAGTCGCTCCTTAGGAGGTGAACGTTAGCCGTTCCTCTTTGTCATTTCTGGTTGCTTATTTCTTGTTGTATCGTGTTAGTTCAGTTTAATCTACCTACGGTAGATTTTTGTAAGGGGGCTTATGTGAGGGCTGAACTACCACTAACACACACACATTTACACTCACACACACACACACACACACACACACACACACACACACACACACACACACACACACACACACACACCAGTATAAGGGTTGATGCTCTTTCGATTATTCCCAGCTTGCCGCTTCACCCAGCCTGCTTTGTTCGCCGACCCGAAGCTGCTCCTGGTGGCGATGCAGTCTCATTCAGCTTCACGGTCGGCGCCCTGACTTCACGCAGCGTCGAAGCGAGCCAAGGTGGTGTGGTTGCCCGAGAGCTGAGGCAGAGCGGAACTGACCCAAGAGCGATCCTGGACCTGCGTCCCCTTTCCTCCCTCTCAACCTTGGAGCCCCGCAGTCCACTGGGCACGGCCTGCTTGCGCCTCCGTCCCACCTACCCAGTTTCGTCTCCTCGCCGAGCTGACACCGTTTGTTCGTCCTTGGCTCCCCGTCTACCCCGGCGTCATCATCTTCGGGCACTCAGGCATCTGACATTCTGCTGAGCCCGTCCTCCTCCATCGAGTGACGTCTACGAGGCAGTGTGCGTCTCTACATCACCGCAACGGGCGTCTCTTCCCACGAGGCACCACTCACAATTGCCGGGTCGGGCTGCCGCTTTCCCTGGGTCCTGTCGCGGTCTACTGGAGAGTACGGGAGGTGTATTGGACTTTGTACCTCAACATGTTTACACTTCCACTTTTGGTTGTTTTGATCATATTCCTTAGAAACCTGGTGAAGGTATAATCATACTTGGACTCGATTGAAGTAGTTGCCGCCGTTCTCCTGGCTTCAATCAGTCCTATAACCATCTGAACCTCCGGGCCTTGACAGACATACTCTTAAACATATCGGCGCAAGCACACATATTTGACACGGTTTTCCAAGGAGCTTTGGGCATTTCCTTGGGTAGCTTAATAACCCTGGTGGTAGTTTGGCCCTTCCTTTGTACCAAAGAACTTTAAAAAAAAACTCATTATAACCTGATTTGTCTTCTTTTTGGCATTTGGAAATTGTTGATGTGAGGTGAGGAGGGGTCTGACAGTGCCGACCTAAGATTTCTCTGTACATTTTAGAAATTGGAGCATCAGGAAGAGGTCAGTATTTACACTTTCTTGCGTTTACTTTTGGAGTTTCTATTGCTTAATAACTTAGCTTTTCTTCTGTATGTGATTGAAACAAGAGGATCAGGGCGAGTTAATATTTGCAATTTGTACATTTTGTAATCGTCATAAGCTTGGATAATAATTTTTAGTGATGACACCCACAAAAAACAACCAATTCCTGCCTCTTCCATCTCATTAACGGATAGATTCAGATATCGACGTAATGTGCAGATAGATAAATATGAATAGATGGCTTAGACACACACACACACACACACACACACACACACACACACACACACACACACACACACACACACACACACACACACGTACCCCCCCCACACACAAACACACGTACCCAACCCACACACAAAATGACACGTACCCCCCCCACACTCAAACACACATACCCCCCATACACACACGCACGTATCCCCCCCCCACACACACACACAAACACGTACTTCCCACAAACACAAACACACGTACCCCCCACACACAAATAGAACAAGAAGAAATCACAATTTGAAGATAAGTGGTAAACGATTATCGTCGCACGAAGCTAAACACTTCTTCAATCGAGTTGTTAATGTTTGGAACTCTCTTCCCTGTGATGTCGTTGATAGTACAACAGTTACGGCCTTCAAGAATAGATTAGACAAGTATTTTGAATCCAACCAGCAACTAAGATATTACTCATTGTCGTAATAACGTTAAGTTTTTTCGAATACTGGTGTCCTTGTCCGCTTTAATCGCCCGGTTAGTGGTAGCAGCAATGGTAGTTCTTTCCTCTTTCCTACATAAAATCCACGCAGTTTTTCCATGCTGCATGGTTCTTTTTCCTTTCCTGCCAGCTTTGGCTGGAGGGATGGGGGGGTGGGGAGGAGCCTTCACCCTTGCCTTCCTTCATCTTCCACCTTTGATTAGATAGTTAGTGTAGCTTGTCACAAACAGCCTCGTAAGGACCAGCAGTTCTGCTGTTGTTTGTTCTTACTTTGTGTTACTTTGTGTTCCTCCTCCTCCTTTTTCTCCCTCTCGCTAGCTCCCCTTTCTTGACCTCTACCTCGTCGTCTTTTTCCCTTGCTATCTTATCCTCCTCCTCCTCCTCCTCCTCACGCGTGGGGTCAGTGAAATGGGTATGCCTGGGAAAGGTAAACTGCGTGTCACAATCGGTCCTTTGTCGCCGGCTGAGGGGGTCTGCTGTCACCTGCGCGGGGTCACGGGCCAAGGGGACGATAGTTTTATGCGTGTGTGTGGGGGGGGGGGGGGGGGAGGTGTTAGTGGTTGAATGTAGGGAAGTAAGCCAGCCATGTATTAGCACGGGTATGAAGGGGTATACAGTAAGGTTAGGTTAGGAAGGTTAGGTTAGGTTAGGTGCGGTTTTTATGGTTGAGGGAAGATTGTGTGCTGATAGCGGAAACAGTAACAGGAAGAGGCAGGCAGATGTAGAAAAAGTCACCCAACCAGCCAGGTATTAGTATGGGTGTGAAGGGAGTTTACAGGAAGGTTAGGATAGGTTAGGTGTGGGTTTTATGGGGGAGGGAAGATTTGTGCTTTTTAGCGGAAAGAGTAACATTAGGGGAGGCAGGCAGAGGTAGAAGGAGTCACCTAACCAGCCAGGTATTAGCACAGGTGTGAAGGGGATATACAGGAAGGTTAGGTTAGGTTAGGTGTGGGTTTTATGGGGGAGCGTAGATTGTGTGCTGATAGCGGAGACAGTAGCAGGAGGGGAGGCAGGCAGAGGTAGAAGAGTCACCCAACCAGTCAGGTATTAGTACAGGTGTGAATGGGGTTTAAGGGCAATATTCTTAAACGTAAAAGAACATAAGAACGTCAGGAGTCTGCAAGAGGCCGGTTGGTTTATACAAGGCAGCTCCTGTAAGTCTAATCCCACCTTACCTCACTATCCATGTTAGATCGTTAAGTGGTTTGTTTGTTTGTTTGTTAATGGGTAGTCAAACAGCTGTATTACCGTCAGTTAGGTAGGTTAGTTAAATAGATAGTTTGATAGTTAGTTAAGCAGTTAGAGTCAGTTAGTTAATTTTACTATATTCTGTATTTATTTATTTATTTATTTATATTATTATTTTTTTTTCTTTTTCCTTTTCTTTTTTTCTTTTCTTTTTTCTATTTGTTTTCTTTTTGTTTTCTTTTTCTTTCTTTTTTCCTTTGTGTTTTCTCGGTGTTGGTTTTCTTTTTTGATGTTCTTTTTTGGTGTTCTTTTTTCCTATCATCCTTTTGTCGATGTTCGTTGGTCTGGGTGAGCCGCTTTCCTCCCAGAAGAGACCCACCCATAATTTTGGAGATGTTGTTAGGGCCAAAAGGTGGATGATGTTTGTTTTATTTCATTTTTTCGATGTCGTGTTTTTCGTTCTTTTTATTGCTTTAGTTTTCCTTTTCGATGTTTTCCTGTTCTTTTTCTTTTACTTCTTATTGATGCTTTTTGATGTTCTTTTTTCCTATCATCCTCTTGTTGATGTTCCTTGGTCTGGATGAGCCGCTTTCCTCCCAGAAGAGACCCATCCATAATTTTGGTGATGTTGTTTGGGACCGAAAGGTGGATGATGCTTCTTTGTATTTCTCTTTTCTTGATGTTGTTCATTTATTTCTGTTGCTTTTCTTTTTCGATGTTTTTTCTGATCTTTTTCCATTTTTTTTGGTGTTCTTTTCTATATCATCCCTTGTTGATGTTCTTTGGTCTGGGTGAGCCGCTTTCTCCCCAGAAGAGACCCACCCATAATTTTGGTGATGTTAGTCAGGGCCGGAAGGTGGATGATGTTTGTTATATTTTTCTTTCCTTGATGTGTTTTTCTTTGTTTTTTTTTTATTTCATTTATTCATATCATCCTTTGGTTGATGTTCTTTGGTCTGGATGAGCCGCTTTCTCCCCAGAAGAGACCCATCCATAATTTTGGCGATGTTAGGGCCTAAAGGTGGATGATCTTTTTGTTTCTTGATGTTTCGTTTCTGTATTTTCCATTTTTCTGGTGTTCCTTTTTATTTTCCTTTTCTTTGGTGTTCCCATCGCGTGGATTGTCTACGACAGTATAACGAGCACCACAAACCCGGGTTTGTTTAGAGTTTGCTCTCCTAGGCAGATTGCCTACCACGGCTGACGACCTCCACCTGGCCGGGTTTATTGTTCGGAGTTTGCTCTCCTAGGCAGATTGCCTACCACGACTGACGACCTCCACCTGGCCGGGTTTATTGTTCGGAGTTTGCTCTCCTAGGCAGATTGCCTACCACGGCTGACGACCTCCACCTGGCCGGGTTTATTGTTCGGAGTTTGCTCTCCTAGGCAGATTGCCTACCACGGCTGACGACCACCACCTGGCCGGGTTTATTGTTCGGAGTTTGCTCTCCTAGGCAGATTGCCTACCACGGCTGACGACCTCCACCTGGCCGGGTTTATTGTTCGGAGTTTGCTCTCCTAGGTGAACTGCCTACCACGGCTGACGACCTCCACCTGGCCGGGTTTATTGTTCGGAGTTTGCTCTCCTAGGTGAACTGCCTACCACGGCTGACGACCTCCACCTGCCCGGGTTTATTGTTCGGAGTTTGCTCTCCTAGGTGAACTGCCTACCACGGCTGACGACCTCCACCTGGCCGGGTTTATTGTTCGGAGTTTGCTCTCCTAGGTAAAATGCTCACGCTAACGAGCTCCACCTGCCCGGGTTTGTTGTTCGGAGTTTGCTCTCCTAGGTGAATTGCCTACCACGGCTAACGAGCCCCACCTGCCCGGGTTTGTTTAGAGTTTCCTCTCCTAGGTGAACTGCCTACCACGGCTAACGACCTCCACCTGCCCGGGTTTGTTTAGAGTTTGCTCTCCTAGGTGAATTGCCAACCACGGCTAACGACCTCCACCTGCCCGGGTTTGTTGTTCGGAGTTTGCTCTCCTAGGTGAATTGCCTACCACGGCTAACGAGCCCCACCTGCCCGGGTTTGTTTAGAGTTTCCTCTCCTAGGTGAACTGCCTACCACGGCTAACGACCTCCACCTGCCCGGGTTTGTTTAGAGTTTGCTCTCCTAGGTGAACTGCCTACCAAATCTAACGAGCCCCACCTGCCCGGGTTTGTTTAGAGTTTCCTCTCCTAGGTGAACTGCCTACCACGGCTAACGACCTCCACCTGCCCGGGTTTGTTTAGAGTTTGCTCTCCTAGGTGAATTGCCAACCACGGCTAACGACCTCCACCTGCCCGGGTTTGTTTAGAGTTTGCTCTCCTAGGTGAATTGCCTCCCACGGCTAACGACCTCCACCTGCCCGGGTTTGTTTAGAGTTTGCTCTCCTAGGTGAATTGCCTACCACGGCTAACGACCTCCACCTGCCCGGGTTTATTGTTCGGGGTTTGCTCTCCTAGGTGAACTGCCTACCACGGCTAACGAGCCTCACCTGCCCGGGTTTGTTTAGAGTTTGCTCTCCTAGGTGAATTGCCTCCCACGGCTAACGACCTCCACCTGCCCGGGTTTGTATAGAGTTTGCTCTCCTAGGTGAATTGCCTCCCACGGCTAACGAGCCTCACCTGCTCGGGTTTGTTTGGAGTTTGCTCTCCTAGGCAGATTGCCTACCACGGCTAACGAGCTCCACCTGCCCGGGTTTATTGTTCGGAGTTTGCTCTCCTAGGCAGACTGCCTACCACGGCTAACGAGCTCCACCTGCCCGGGTTTGTAACCGGAAGATCTCCGGCACCTCCGTCGGGGCCCCGAGGGACGCCGAGGAGCCCTGCCTGGAGCCCTCCAGTCCTGCCATGCTCGCCAGGGAGACCTTGGGCTCGCTGGCGCTCCACACCCCCGCCGAGGTGAGGATGCAAGAACTCGCTTCTTAAAACTACCAGACTGGATTATAAAATTAATGATAATTACTGTGAAGGCGCCGGTCACCGCGTTTATCGGTTCAGGGATGGAAGACCGACGGGCCTGGGAAACGCGCACAAGCATCCAAAGGAATCCTCGCGACGGCTTGCGACGCAGCATCCGTTTCCCTTTTCTTTCTCATTCCATTTTTTTCTTTTTTATTATATTTTCCTTCTTTAATTGATTGATTGATTGATTTTACTTGGTAGGAATCTGCTCACCAATTAACATCATTCAGGTATACATTGCACCCACACACCTGCGGAGAGAAAACACCAGTGAGAGGGCTGACGCTCACGCTAGAGTTTCTTAACATTCGCATCGGGGCCCACTTCTCTTAAGTCGTCTGTCTCTTTATTTTTCTCTTCTATATTTTTTTTTATTTCTCTCTTTCTTTCATCCTTGCTCTCCATCTATGTATTTTTTTTTTTGTCTCTCTCTCTCTCTCTCTCTCTCTCTCTCTCTCTCTCTCTCTCTCTCTCGCTCTCCCTCTCTTTCTCTCTCTCTCACACACACACACACACACACAGCTTTCGTAGGCGTTGTGGGTATTGCCAGGGGTAGTTTAATGACCCTGGTGGTAGTCTGACCTCCTATCTGTACTATGGACCTAAAAAAAACAATCATGAGAATCCGACTGATCTCCTTTGACCCCTGTGGAAAAAGTTGGTATGAGAGACAGAAGCGTCTGAGAATACCGGCCTAGGAGTTGTCATGTATAAGTCGAGTGTCCTCTTGTTGGGTTAAGGATATGCACTGTTAGTTATTTGTTCATTTATTGGCATCACAGGAGGCGGCTCAAAGACAAAACAAAACACACTCACTGAAAAAACACCAACCACGTCTCCCACAATCAGAAAACACTCACCATCATGTTGTTTTTTTTTCTCTCTCATTTATATATTTATTTTCGCATCATAGAAGGCAAACATTAACACACAGCACACACACAAAAACATAACCACTTCTCACACTATCAGAAAACACTCACCATAATATGCTTTTTCTATTTTTTTCTCTCCCATTTATCTGTTTATTTTCGCAACATAGGAAGCAGCTCAAAGATAAAACAATACCACACAA
The DNA here is from genome assembly GCF_024679095.1 of Eriocheir sinensis. Lineage (NCBI taxonomy): Eukaryota > Metazoa > Arthropoda > Malacostraca > Decapoda > Varunidae > Eriocheir > Eriocheir sinensis. Next base: position 144,714 of record NW_026110541.1, read on the forward strand.
AAAAGTCTGTAAACCACTTCTCCTAACACAAACAAACGAAAAAACTAGCTTCCATCAAGTGCTTTTTCTCTTTTTTCTTTTCTTTCGTTGATTTTTCACATCACAGGAGTTTCATTTGATGTTGATGAAAGTTCAGCATGCAGCTTTTTTTTATTTATATTGCCATTGTGCGGAACTTATTATATGAGTATGTCGGACAAAATGACTGACCGGCTAAATGGTTTGAAAGAGATGGGGACGCAAGATGGGATCAATCCTTATGAGAAGAAAGTTTTATCTACGAATTATTGGGTCTGGATTAAAGTCTTCCTCCACCTCTTCCGCTGCTTCCTCCTCTTCCTCCTTTTCTTCCTCCACTTACAAACGTGCTGTATGTTTACGAAAGTGCGTCACCTCCTCTGGCGACGGCCGCGGCGACGCTGCAGTCGCCGCAGCCGTGAAATATCTCGCAGAGGGTTTAGGGTCGGGGAGCATAGTTAAATTACTCCAACCGAACTTTACGACCTACTAACGGGGGGTCCGCGGCCCCCTCGACCGCCCCTTCTAACCAGCCCCCATTGACCTCCCCACCTGTATATGTGACTTATTTCAGTGACGAGGTATTTCTCGCAACAGCGGCTGCAGCATCGCCGCGGCCGCCGCCAGAGGAGGCGACACGCTTTCGTAAACATTGTAGATAAAGAAAGCGTTAATTTACCCATACATGTCAACAAAACGATCTTACAATATATAATAGCGAAGAAATCCGAGGCATATAGATGCCCAGACTCAATTCTGCCCGAGGCTCAATTTTATCGATGACAGGGGCCTATATTTTTCCTTCCCCTGTCATTATTAATGAATCTCAGGTGTCGCAACTTGGTGTGAACATGCCCTAAGTATTCACCTGTGGAAATATATTGATGTATATGTGATTGGTATCCTATTTTCTGAGAAAAATGAATGTGCGATCATGGGTGTCGGAGTGCTGCTCTGGAGGATGTCTTGGCGACGAGGAAAAGCTGCCGAACTTTATGTACTTTCTTATTTAATAAGGCAAATTTTGACATGGTCTTTGTCATCATAATAAAGAATGATGATCATGCTAGTTCTAGACGCCATATCAGTCGAAAAGAACCCCACATACACGAGCTTGAGCTAAGGTAACAGAGGCATGTGGATGTCCGGGCATATTTTGCCCGTGACACCGCCCCCATCCGTGGAGGGACCATGGACCTTTGTCGGGTGACAGCTATCCCATGAGTTGGGCTGCAGATATGGCAAGAGTCTTAATTTTCCCTATTCCTCCCTTCTGTCCTTCGTTCTGTCTGCCTCGATATATGTCCCATATTTCTATTTGCTTTCTTCCTGCCTCAATCTCCTCCGTATCTTCTTTTTCTTCATCTTAAGCATGTTCGTAGGTAACAAGACATCGAACAGCAGAGCTACTTTGACGTAAATGTGCAGCAAACAACGAAATAATTGAATTCGTAGATTTCGATTTAGTACAGTTTGCCTTGAAAGGAAGAAAAATGGGAAAAGAGAATGGGTTTCTTGAACCAGCAGCTGGAGGGGGCTCCCTAGGATTGGCTGACGGCTCTGTAAACGTGCTTGCGATTCGCTGCAAGGCCAATGACGTCATCAACCAATCAGCGGCCTGGCTGACTTAGCGCGCCTCTAACTACAATCTAAGGTTTGCTTCGTGAATCTGACACTAACGTCGGTAGCTAAATCAATAGTACGTAGTTATGTTAGTTCGTAGTTATTGAGTCTGTTTGTGAATTCGGGCCCAGGTCAACGGAGCATAAGCCAGCCAGTCAGTTCGCCTCGCCTCACCTCGCCTTCTTCCCCTCCGTCGCCTCCTCAGCCTCCGCCTCCTCTTCCAGTATGGGCACCAGCGTCTCCCTGGGACTCACGGGCTGCCTACCGCATCCCCCCATTTCCTCCACCTAAAAGGAAGAAAAAAAATGCTATTAAAAACACGAGTAAAGAGTTTATGATGTGTAAAATTAGTACTGTTAGGGAAAGAAGAGTATCCGCGTGCCTCCATTTCCTCCACCTAGAAGTTAGAAAAAAGATGCTATTAATAACACGAGTCAAGAGTATGTGTAGAATTAGTATTGTTAGGGAAAGAAGAGTATCTGCTATGGTGTGAAATAAACCGCTAAAAATAAGTACCGGTAGACAATAGAGCTCTGAGATAACTACCGGTAGATCCAAAATAAATATGAATGCTGTGAAATAATTACCGAAAACTAAGTAAACAGTAATGCCGTGAGATAAATAATTAAAACTTGAAACGTGGCCACACACACACACACACACACACACACACACACACACACACACACACACACACGTTCGTAACACTAAATCACCTAACTGAACAAAACTACCATGAAATAGCTAAACTAAATATAAAATAAAAAGATGTGAAATAATAAGGAAACACAACAATGCCCTGAAATAAAGTAAATAACCTCAATAAAGCCAACACGTAGCCTACCAAGGAGAGTATATTAGTACCCTAGTCTCCTTGTAGCTTACTCACCAAGCTCTGCAGCCGCTTCAGTCCCTCCTCGCTGCCAACACACGTCATCGGTGGGCTCCTCGGAACCTCATCTACAGAAATACACGTCTTGTCCAGTGTCCAGCCCCTGCCGCAACCTCTCCAGCACGGGGGAGGCCTGGCTGGGGAAGGGTGCCTGCGAAGTAACCTGTAGGACCGCTGGGGGCTCATGGTTCCATTGGGAGAAGTGCTCGAGGGTGAATATGGGGTACGGGGATCTCTTGGGTGGAGAGGGATGCTGGGGGAAGGCTGGGAGAGCGATATGGGGTGTTGGGGAATGCTGGGGAAAGGTTGATCGGGTGATATGGGGTGTTTAGGGATGCTGGTGGAAAATTGGACGGATGACAAAGGGTGGATGCTGGGGGAAGGCTGTGCTGGTGATGAGGGTGATATGAGAGGTAGGGAGAGGCTCGGGGAATGAACCTTAGAGCAAAGGGAGTAAGGGGGAGGCGCAGACGAGGCACTGGGGGACTCAGGGGCAGCAGGGACATGGGTCGAGGCTTACTGATGGTAGGTGTGGAGAGATTGAGGGACTCGAGATGGAGGTATAACTCGTTACTGATGGAGGGAAGGCGGGAGAGGTATGGGGATGTGGAGGACAGCGTCTCGTCTGCTCGCTTCGACACCAGAAGCTACAATGACCTTATCTGTGACTGCTCGGGACTTTGGGTTAAAAATGACAAAAACGGTTATGAGCCACTCCCATGACCCACCTCCCTCTCTTCATCCCCTTCCTCTTTATCCACCCCTATCTACATCACTCCCTCCCTCTCCTCTCCTTCCCATTCTTCCCCTTTACCTCTCCCTCTTTCTCTTCGGCTCTCCTTTCCTCACTCTCTTTTTTAATCCCCTACTCCTCCCCTTTATCCCTTCTTCCTCTCTTACCCTATTCTTATATCTCCCTCTCAAAGTCTGATATACCTGACAACACCTGACCTTACCTGACCCAACCAACCTCATACACACACCTTTCTGCCTACCTCCCCTGACCTTACTGTTAATGACCACACACACACACACACACACACACACACACACACACACACACACACACACACACACACACACCTGACAACAGTATCCTGTTCCTAACTTTTATTATTGTTATTATACTGTTCTTCTTTACATCTGCTCTATTCTATTCTTCCTCTCTATTCTATTGTTATGCTGGGGGTTTTTTACTGGTTTTGATTTCCCTGTTCTAGTTTGTCCACTGTATTCGTTTTATTTATTTTATTTGTTTATTTATTTATCTATTTTTTTATTCTTTTATTTATTTATCTCATTCTCTCACCTTATCATCATTTACTTCATCCACCTTCATTATCACATCCCTCCTCATCCTCTCATTCGGTCTCCCCTATATTTATTTCATATTATATTTTTCTTTTACTCCTATGGAAAATGCTGAAAAGTAAAGATGGCGCCACTATAAACACTTGCCTGAGCCACAACGGGCCGACCATCAGGCCCTACTATGAAGGCCTACCGACGCCAGAGGCCAAGACGTTATTATATAGGAAAACAACTTGAAGAGAACAACAAGATGGACAATCTGTTGTTCGGCGTCTGTGACGCCAATAATAATAAGTATCCCAATGTTTTTTTACCAGGCCAATTTATATTTACCTCTCAATCAGATGTTAAAATAGGGCACCACAATATTTTCTTTCCATTCAACTTTTTTTTCTTACCGTCTCCATCCAAAAAGTTGGAATAAGTAGCACAATTATTTTCAAGCTCCTGTTTTTCTTTGCCTCTCCATCAATAAAGTTAAAATAGGTACCCCATTATTTCCAACTCCCTCTTCTTCTTACCTTCTCCATCCAAAGAGTTACAAGACCGTTAACCAAGGAACCACTAACCACTTCTTTTTCCAATTCCATCCCCCTCCTGCTTTCCATTCGCTTTTTTCCACTTCCCTTCCTCCAGCTCCCCATTCACTTCCCTTCCTCCAGCTCCCCATTCACTTCCCTTCCTCCAGCTCCCCATTCCCTTCCCTTCCTCAGCTCTCCATTCACTTCCTTCCTCCAGCTCCCCATTCCTGCCCTTCCTCCCGCTCACCCTTCACTTCCCTTCCTCCAGCTCACCATTCACTTCCCTTCCTCCAGCTCTCCATTCACTTCCCTTCCTCCAGCTCCCCATTCCTTCCTTCCTCCAGCTCTCCATTCCCTTCCCTTCCTCCAGCTCTCCATTCACTTCCTTCCTCAGCTCCCATTCCTTCCCTTCCTCCAGCTCTCCATTCACTTCCCTTCCTCCAGCTCCCATTCACTTCCCTTCCTCCAGCTCCCATTCCTTCCCTTCCTCAGCTCTCCATTCACTTCCCTTCCTCCAGCTCCCATTCCTTCCCTTCCTCCAGCTCTCCATTCACTTCCTTCCTCCAGCTCTCCATTCCTTCCTTCCTCCAGCTCCCCATTCCCTTCCTTCCTCCAGCTCCCCATTCACTTCCCTTCCTCCAGCTCCCATTCCTTCCCTTCCTCCAGCTCTCCATTCACTTCCCTTCCTCCAGCTCCCATTCCTTCCCTTCCTCCAGCTCTCCATTCACTTCCTTCCTCCAGCTCCCCATTCACTTCCCTTCCTCCAGCTCTCCATTCCTTCCTTCCTCCAGCTCCCATTCACTTCCCTTCCTCCAGCTCCCATTCACTTCCCTTCCTCCAGCTCTCCATTCACTTCCCTTCCTCCAGCTCCCCATTCCTTCCCTTCCTCCAGCTCTCCATTCACTTCCCTTCCTCCAGCTCACCATTAACTTCCTTCCTCCAGCTCCCATTCACTTCCTTCCTCCAGCTCCCCATTCACTTCCCTACCTCCAGCTCTCCATTCACTTCCCTACCTCCAGCTCCCCATTCCTTCCCTTCCTCCAGCTCCCCATTCCTTCCTTCCTCCAGCTCCCATTCCTTCCCTTCCTCCAGCTCTCCATTCCCTTCCTTCCTCCAGCTCCCATTCCTTCCCTTCCTCCAGCTCCCCATTCCTTCCCTTCCTCCAGCTCCCATTCCCTTCCTTCCTCCAGCTCGCCATTCCTTCCCTTCCTCCAGCTCTCCATTCCTTCCCTTCCTCCAGCTCTCCATTCCTTCCCTTCCTCCAGCTCCATTCCTTCCCTTCCTCCAGCTCTCCATTCCTTCCCTTCCTCCAGCTCTCCATTCCCTTCCCTTCCTCCAGCTCTCCATTCCTTCCTTCCTCCAGCTCTCCATTCACTTCCTTCCTCCAGCTCTCCATTCCTTCCCTTCCTCCAGCTCTCCATTCCTTCCTTCCTCCAGCTCTCCATTCACTTCCCTTCCTCTAGCTCTCCATTCACTTCCCTTCCTCCAGCTCTCCATTCCTTCCTTCCTCCAGCTCCCCATTCCTTCCCTTCCTCCAGCTCTCCATTCCTTCCCTTCCTCCAGCTCTCCATTCACTTCCCTTCCTCCAGCTCTCCATTCCTTCCTTCCTCCAGCTCCCATTCCTTCCCTTCCTCCAGCTCCCATTCCCTTCCCTTCCTCAGCTCTCCATTCCTTCCCTTCCTCCAGCTCTCCATTCCTTCCCTTCCTCCAGCTCTCCATTCCTTCCTTCCTCCAGCTCTCCATTCACTTCCTTCCTCCAGCTCCCCATTCACTTCCCTTCCTCCAGCTCTCCATTCCTTCCTTCCTCCTGCTCCCCATTCCTTCCCTTCCTCCAGCTCCCATTCCTTCCTTCCTCCAGCTCCCATTCCTTCCTTCCTCCAGCTCCCATTCCTTCTCTTCCTCCAGCTCTCCATTCCTTCCTTCCTCCAGCTCCCCATTCACTTCCCTTCCTCCAGCTCTCCATTCCTTCCTTCCTCAGCTCCCATTCACTTCCCTTCCTCCAGCTCCCCATTCCTTCCCTTCCTCCAGCTCCCATTCCTTCCTTCCTCCAGCTCCCATTCACTTCCTTCCTCCAGCTCTCCATTCCTTCCCTTCCTCCAGCTCCCCATTCACTTCCCTTCCTCCAGCTCCCCATTCCCTTCCTTCCTCCAGCTCTCCATTCCCTTCCCTTCCTCCAGCTCCCCATTCCTTCCTTCCTCCAGCTCCCATTCCATTCCCTTCCTCCAGCTCCCCATTCCTCTTCCTTTGCTTCACCTTCCTCATCTCCCACATGCTCCCCATTCACGTGCCTCTTTCTTCCAACCACCTGCTTCCACATCCATTTGCCCCCCATCCACATCCCTAGGTACTCCATTTTTCCAGCTACCTTTTTCTAACCTTTTCCATCCAAAACTGAATAAGTATCGCTTTTTTTCAAAACTTTTATTTTCACTCTTTCTCCATGACAAAAGTACCACTATTTATTTACAAAGCCCATTTTCTTTCCCGCTCCATCAGTAATCAGTAAAAAACAGGCACGAGTCAAACACACTGATAAATAGCTATAAAAACAAGCTATATTTTTACCGTTAAGCACAATAAAACATGGAATGATCTAAATACCTTGCATTGGACCGACTGTAAGGATCTACTGGGAAGAACCTGCTGGCCCTACCTACCAGCGCAATTGGCCAAGACGTAAAAAAATATATATATATATATATATATATATATATATATATATATATATATATATATATATATATATATATATATATATATATATATATATATATATATATATATATATATATATATATATATATATATATATATATATATATATATATATATATATATATATATATATATATATATATATGCTGGGGAGGCGGTGGCTGAGTCGTCATAGTAACCGTGTTCAGGAGGACGCGAGTTCAGTCCCGCCAGTGCCACCAAGCTGGGATTTTCAGCCGCCGCCAGTGGCGTAAACTACCCACATGCTGTCCAGAAGACCACCTATCAACCGGACTCTAGATTCAAGGATTAAAGATGAGCTCTGGGAGGGCAGCATGAGCCAATGCAAGATGGCGCCACTATAAACATTCGCCTGCGCCAGAACGGGCTGGGCCGACCATCAGGACCCACCAGAAAGAAGCCTTGGACCGACCATCAGGATCCACCGGGAAGAGGCCTACCGGCGCAATAGACCGCAATCTAAAAAAAAAAAAAAATATATATATATATATATATATATATATATATATATATATAAATATATATATATATATATAAATATATATATATATATATATATATATATATATATATATATATATATATATATATATCCATACCTACAAATTTATCTACTTTTTATTTTTTCATTTAACTACATTTTTATCATTCTTATCTCCTTACAGTTCTATTTTCTTGGCAACTCTATCTCCATATAACTTTATCTTATCTTATCTTATCTCATCTCTATATTTATAAGTACTCATTTAACCTCCAGCCGATCAATCCTTAAACAATACATTAAATAAGTAATAAGATCATAGAACAAGGAAAGTAATAAAAATAGACTATGACAAATAAGTTAATGACGAGTAGGTACAGTATATAAGAACATAAGAACGTAAGGAGTCTGTAAGAGGCCGGTTGGCCTATACAAGGCAGCTCCTGTACACTCAACCCCATCTTACCTCACCATCCATGGCTTTATCTAACCTCTTCCTGAATGTATCTACGGTATTGGCACCCACAACATGGCTCCCAGGCCTGTTCCATTCATCTACCACTCTTTTGGTGAACCAGTTCTTGCCTATGTCTTTGTTGAATCTGAATTTGTCTAACTTAAAACCATTGCTACGCTTCCTACCTGGCTCTTTTACTATCAAAATCTTATTGACATCCCTTTTATTAAAGCCCTTCATCCATTTATAGACTTCGATCAAGTCTCCTCGCAACCTTCGCCTTTCTAGAGTGTAGATTTAAATGCTTCAGCCTATCTTCATAAGGCAAGTTTCTCACCCCCTGAATCATCTTTGGCATCCTCCTCTGTACAGATTCTAACATCTTGATATCCATTCTATAGTAGGGGGACCAGAACTGAACTGCATAATCGAGATGAGGTCTAACTAATGCTAAGTAAAGTTTGAGGATGACTTCAGCGCTCCTATTGCTTACGCTCCTTGAGATGAAACCAAGTACTCTGTTTGCCCGATTTTTAGCCTGAATGCATTGAGCCCTAGGACGGAGGTCAGCGCTCACTAGTACTCCTAAGTCTCTCTCACGCCCAGACCAGCTTAGAGGAGTGTCATTTAAGGAGTAATTGTGTGAGGATTATTCCTACCTACACTCAGAATGCTACACTTCCCGACATTGAATTCCATCTGCCATTTCCCCAATGATATAGTCTGTCAAGCTCATCCTGGAGAACGGTAGCGTCCCTGTCTGATTGGATTACTCTACCGATCTTGGTATCATATGCGAACTTACTGACATCACTACTAATTCCTGTGTCCAAGTCATTGATGTAAATAATAAAGCAGAGGACCCATCACCGACCCTTGAGGACTCCACACGTAACAAGGCCCCATTCAAATTTTTACCATTGATTTACACTCTCTGCTACCTACCACTAAGCCACGCCTGATTCAGTTCAAAACTTTCCCATCTACGCCGTGAGCCTGTAATTTTAGTAACAGCCGGTGATGAGGAACTTTGTCGAACAGTTTATTGAAATCTAAATATAATATGTCACAGTTTTCATCTCTGTCAACCGCCTCGATTACTTTAGTGTAGAAGGACAACAGGTTAGTAAGGCAAGACCTTCCCTTTGGAACCCATGCTGTGAATCATGAATTAAATTATATATTTCTAGATGGTCCCATGCTCGGCTATAAATGACTCAACATCTTTTCTACAACTGATGTAAATGTAAATGTAAATGTAAATTCCATTGATTGGGCATACCCAGAATTTACCGACATATTAAAGATATTGGTAACTGGACCACTGAGGACCTCCTTGCACTCTTTCAGAATCCGTGGAATACTTTGTCCTGCCCCGGCGATTTGTTTTCTTCAACCTACCAATCTCATCCTGGACTACTTGCCTAGTGATGATCACATCCCTCAACTTGTCGTTCTCTTCGCCCTCATAAACCTGAACTCTCTCTGGAATGGTTGTTAGATCTTCCTGCGTGAAAACTGAGAGGAAATAGTTATTCATCATTTGACTCATATGTTTTCCATTCTCAACGAGCTCACCTGTGTTTGTTTTCAACGGTCAAATCCTGTCCCTTGTTTTCGTTCTGTACCTCTGTAAGCTGAGATATAACAAAGAAAAATAATGTTATAGAAAGTAATGTTTGGGACAAATAGTATATACATAAACTTCTACAATGGTTCTTATTTAACAAGCAGCCAAGTCAAAAGTTGCTATAATGTTACTTGATTATTGAATTTGTTGAAGTACGTAGCAATATTTATGTAACTTTCTAAACTTAATGAACACCCCAAGAGACTCTAGTGAAACGAGAAAGTGTGTATGCCGTTTCATATCTTGTCCATGTAAGAGAGCACGTAACTTCTTGTAAAGCTTCTATATACGTATATCTTATGGACCATTAACCCGGTAGCAGCGACGGGCCAAATTTGTGGCTTTACCGTGTAGCACCGATTGTTATAGTAGGATATCAATGTATTATTATTATTATTATTTAGTATCACCACGAATTAGGCATACAATTGTCAATGGAAAAAAACCACGACAGATAGATCACGCCACCTTATAGGAATGTCGTCCGTCAGTGTTTACCGTCTCAGTTTGTATACAAAGCATTTCATCAAGCTTGAGTCACCTTGACGTACGTGACCAATTGTAACAATTATTTTCCAACCTGTAACTCGTCACTCCTTCACGAGAGTCCGACTGACACACAACGGCAGTCGCTCTCGCTCCGACGCTCCTTGTACATAGGCTACGAATATATTCGCCTTAAGGAAGCTGAAGTCTTAATCAACGCCCTTTAAACGCCCCCCGGTAACCCGTTACACGATAGGCCAAATTTCTGCCATGATATGAACCTCCCAAAATAGACGATGTATTCACTGATCACAAATGCGTTGATATATATTATGAAATGGCTTGTATTAATGATGTTTCTGTCTCATTATTTTGCTTAGATGGGACCTTTAACCTAACCTAACCTAACCTAAGAAACATGACCCCCGCAGCTACCGGGTTAAATGAAGTTTATACACTTAAGTCAACAAAGCAGCAGTCTTACTCACCCACTGGTCCAGCACCCTCAGGCCCTCCACACAGCCGAGGCAGCTCACGGGCCGAATCGGAACGCACCCACGCCCTGGTCCTGGCCTGCTGCACGAGATCCACGGACGCCTGCATGTGGTCGGGGAACCTGGTCCAAGAAGCGATCTGAAGGACTTCACCGAGGTCATGGAAGAGCTACGGGTCATGGTAGACGGCCCTGCAGCGACCCCGGCAGGCAGCGTGTGTACCGAGCCATGCAGGGAGGGGGAGGACAGAGCGAGGCTGGATGGGGGTGTCTGGAGGAGGCTGGAGGGATGAATAAGTGGGTCAAGGTCGTCGGTGAGTGTAGGCGGCGGTCACCTTGAAAGTATCGATAGAAGATAGAAAGAGAGGCAACATGGCGGCGGAAATTAAGAGGTAGAAGACTATCAGTAAGAGGAAGAGTGAGACAGACCTTATATATATATATATATATATATATATATATATATATATATATATATATATATATATATATATATATATATATATATATATATATATATATATATATATATATATATATATATATATATATATATATATATATATATATATATATATATATATATATATATATATATATATATATATATATATATATATATATATATATATATATATATATATATATATATATATATATATATATATATATATATATATATATATATATATATATATATATATATATATATATATATATATATATATATATATATATATATATATATATATATATATATATATATATATATATATATATATATACTGCTCTTCTGAACTTAACTGCATGCCTCTCTCACCCCCCGCACCCCTGCGCCCGGCTGCACGCGATTTTCACTATACACCTTATGCAAAGTTAACCAGCATCTTCACTCTTTCACCCCTCACGCTGGTAAACTCTGGAACAATCTTCCTTCTTCTGTATTTCCTCCTGCCTACAACTTTAACTCTTTCAGGAGAAGGGTATCTGGACACCTCTCCTTCCGAAATTGACCTCTCTTTCAGCCACCTCTTTGGATTCTTTTGTAAGCAGCGAGAAGCGAGTTTTTACTATTGTTCACTTTTGTGTGCCCTTGAGCTGTTTACTTTGTTTCAAAAAAAAAAATATATATATATATATATATATATATATATATATATATATATATATATATATATATATATATATATATATATATATATATATATATATATATATATATATATATATATATATATATATATATATATATATATATATATATATATATATATATATATATATATATATATATATATATATATATATATATATATATATATATATATATATATATATATATATATATATATATATATATATATATATATATATATATATATATATATATATATATATATATATATATATATATATATGTATATATATATATATATATATATATATATATATATATATATATATATATATATATATATATATATATATATATATATGTGTGTGTGTGTGTGTGTGTGTGTGTGTGTGTGTGTGTGTGTGTTTTTATATATTTATATAGACATGATTACATAGACGGACATTAATTCAAATATTTAGACTCTCTCTCTCTCTCTCTCTCTCTCTCTCTCTCTCTCTCTCTCTCTCTCGCTGCTGGTGTGCTTGTTCATGCAGGTGTGCTGCAGGGTGAGTGTGTGCTCCGTGTGTACCTGTCACTATCACTTCATACCCATATTCTAACGTCGTCTTCTTTCCACAGCGAAGTCGAGAGATGACGGCGGAAGCGAGGCGGTGGAGGAGGAGGACTAGAGCGCCCCCTTCCCTGGCGCGGAATAACCAGAGTCCTGCAAGTCGGCTACCCAAGGCCCTACCGTGGGTCCACTCCCTCCCCCGCTACCCGTATACCTCCTTCCTCACGACGTCCTCCAGCATTACTACTACTGGTGCTACCGAGACGAAGGCATCTGCTACCGCTCCTGCTGCTGATGCTCCCGATGGCACTGCTGTTTCCTCCGAGTCCTTTTCCTCGTTTGGTCTTCCTGAGTTTTCCACCGTCTCCATGACCCCGTACTGGCCCTCCAAATACCCCTTGTGCCCCTTCCGGCCGCCTACACTCACCGACGACCTTGACCCACTTATCCATCCCTCCAGCCTCCTCCAGACACCCCCATCCAGCCTCGCTCTGTCCTCCCCCTCCCTGCATGGCTCGGTACACACGCTGCCTGCCGGGGTCGCTGCAGGGCCGTCTACCATGACCCGTAGCTCTTCCATGACCTCGGTGAAGTCCTTCAGATCGCTTCTTGGACCAGGTTCCCCGACCACATGCAGGCGTCCGTGGATCTCGTGCAGCAGGCCAGGACCAGGGCGTGGGTGCGTTCCGATTCGGCCCGTGAGCTGCCTCGGCTGTGTGGAGGGCCTGAGGGTGCTGGACCAGTGGGTGAGTAAGACTGCTGCTTTGTTGACTTAAGTGTATAAACTTCATTTAACCCGGTAGCTGCGGGGGTCATGTTTCTTAGGTTAGGTTAGGTTAGGTTAAAGGTCCCATCTAAGCAAAATAATGAGACAGAAACATCATTAATACAAGCCATTTCATAATATATATCAACGCATTTGTGATCAGTGAATACATCGTCTATTTTGGGAGGTTCATATCATGGCAGAAATTTGGCCTATCGTGTAACGGGTTACCGGGGGGCGTTTAAAGGGCGTTGATTAAGACTTCAGCTTCCTTAAGGCGAATATATTCGTAGCCTATGTACAAGGAGCGTCGGGCAGAGCGACTGCCGTTGTGTGTCAGTCGGACTCTCGTGAAGGAGTGACGAGTTACAGGTTGGAAAATAATTGTTACAATTGGTCACGTACGTCAAGGTGACTCAAGCTTGATGAAATGCTTTGTATACAAACTGAGACGGTAAACACTGACGGACGACATTCCTATAAGGTGGCGTGATCTATCTGTCGTGGTTTTTTTCCATTGACAATTGTATGCCTAATTCGTGGTGATACTAAATAATAATGATACATTGATATCCTACTATAACAATCGGTGCTACACGGTAAAGCCACAAATTTGGCCCGTCGCTGCTACCGGGTTAATGGTCCATAAGATATACGTATATAGAAGCTTTACAAGAAGTTACGTGCTCTCTTACATGGACAAGATATGAAACGGCATACACACACTTTCTCGTTTCACTAGAGTCTCTTGGGGTGTTCATTAAGTTTAGAAAGTTACATAAATATTGCTACGTACTTCAACAAATTCAATAATCAAGTAACATTATAGCAACTTTTGACTTGGCTGCTTGTTAAATAAGAACCATTGTAGAAGTTTATGTATATACTATTTGTCCCAAACATTACTTTCTATAACATTATTTTTCTTTGTTATATCTCAGCTTACAGAGGTACAGAACGAAAACAAGGGACAGGATTTGACCGTTGAAAACAAACACAGGTGAGCTCGTTGAGAATGGAAAACATATGAGTCAAATGATGAATAACTATTTCCTCTCAGTTTTCACGCAGGAAGATCTAACAACCATTCCAGAGAGAGTTCAGGTTTATGAGGGCGAAGAGAACGACAAGTTGAGGGATGTGATCATCACTAGGCAAGTAGTCCAGGATGAGATTGGTAGGTTGAAGAAAAACAAATCGCCGGAGCAGGACAAAGTATTCCCACGGATTCTGAAAGAGTGCAAGGAGGTCCTCAGTGGTCCAGTTACCAATATCTTTAATATGTCGGTAAATTCTGGGTATGTGCCCAATCAATGGAATTTACATTTACATTTACATTTACATCAGTTGTAGAAAAGATGTTGGAGTCATTTATAGCCGGGAGCATTCGGGACCATCTAGAAATATATAATTTAATTCATGATTCACAGCATGGGTTCCCAAAGGGAAGGTCTTGCCTTACTAACCTGTTGTCCTTCTACACTAAAGTAATCGAGGCGGTTGACAGAGATGAAAACTGTGACATATTATATTTAGATTTCAATAAACCGTTCGACAAAGTTCCTCATCACCGGCTGTTACTAAAATTACAGGCTCACGGCGTAGATGGGAAAGTTTTGAACTGGATCAGGGCGTGGCTTAGTGGTAGGTAGCAGAGTGTAAATCAATGGTAAAAATTCTGAATGGGGCAGTGTTACGAGTGGAGTCACTCAAGGGTCGGTGATGGGTCCTCTGCTTTTTATTATTTACATCAATGACTTGGACACAGGAATTAGTAGTGATGTCAGTAAGTTCGCATATGATACCAAGATCGGTAGAGTAATCCAATCAGACAGGGACGCTACCGTTCTCCAGGATGAGCTTGACAGACTATATCATTGGGCGGGGAAATGGCAGATGGAATTCAATGTCGGGAAGTGTAGCATTCTGAGTGTAGGTAGGAATAATCCCTCACACAATTACTCCTTAAATGACACTCCTCTAAGCTGGTCTGGGCGTGAGAGAGACTTAGGAGTACTAGTGAGCGCTGACCTCCGTCCTAGGGCTCAATGCATTCAGGCTAAAAATCTGGCAAACAGAGTACTTGGTTTCATCTCAAGGAGCGTAAGCAATAGGAGCGCTGAAGTCATCCTCAAACTTTACTTAGCATTAGTTAGACCTCATCTCGATTATGCAGTTCAGTTCTGGTCCCCCTACTATAGAATGGATATCAAGATGTTAGAATCTGTACAGAGGAGGATGCCAAAGATGATTCAGGGGGTGAGAAACTTGCCTTATGAAGATAGGCTGAAGCATTTAAATCTACACTCTCTAGAAAGGCGAAGGTTGCGAGGAGACTTGATCGAAGTCTATAAATGGATGAAGGGCTTTAATAAAAGGGATGTCAATAAGATTTTGATAGTAAAAGAGCCAGGTAGGAAGCGTAGCAATGGTTTTAAGTTAGACAAATTCAGATTCAACAAAGACATAGGCAAGAACTGGTTCACCAAAAGAGTGGTAGATGAATGGAACAGGCCTGGGAGCCATGTTGTGGGTGCCAATACCGTAGATACATTCAGGAAGAGGTTAGATAAAGCCATGGATGGTGAGGTAAGATGGGGTTGAGTGTACAGGAGCTGCCTTGTATAGGCCAACCGGCCTCTTACAGACTCCTTACGTTCTTATGTTCTTATATACTGTACCTACTCGTCATTAACTTATTTGTCATAGTCTATTTTTATTACTTTCCTTGTTCTATGATCTTATTACTTATTTAATGTATTGTTTAAGGATTGATCGGCTGGAGGTTAAATGAGTACTTATAAATATAGAGATGAGATAAGATAAGATAAGATAAAGTTATATGGAGATAGAGTTGCCAAGAAAATAGAACTGTAAGGAGATAAGATAAAAATGTAGTTAAATGAAAAAATAAAAAGTAGATAAATTTGTAGGTATGGATATATATATATATATATATATATATATATATATATATATATATATATATATATATATATATATATATATATATATATATATATATATATATATATATATATATATATATATTTTTTTTTTTACGTCTTGGCCAATTGCGCCGGTAGGTAGGGCCAGCAGGTTCTTCCCAGTAGATCCTGACAGTCGGTCCAAGGCAAGGTATGTCGTGCCTTCCATGTTTTATTGTGCTTAACGGTAAAAATATAGCTTGTTTTTATAGCTATTTATCATTGTGTTTGACTCGTGCCTGTTTTTACTGTTTACTGATGGAGCGGGAAAGAAAAATGGGCTTTGTAAATAAATAGTGGTACTTTTGTCATGGAGAAAGAGTGAAAAAATAAAAGTTTTGAAAAAAAAGCGATACTTATTCAGTTTTTGGATGGAAAAGGTTAGAAAAAAGGTAGCTGGAAAAAATGGAGTACCTATAGGGAGGTGGATGGGGGGAAATGGAAGAGGAAGAAGGTGGTTGGAAGAAAGAGGAACGTGAATGGGGAGCAAGTGGGAGATGAGGAAGGTGAAGGAAAGGAAGAGGAATGGGGAGCAGGAGGAAGGGAAGGGAATGGGGAGCTGGAGGAAGGGAAGGGAATGGGGAGCTGGAGGAAGGGAAGGGAATGGAGAGCTGGAGGAAGGGAAGGGAATGGGGAGCTGGAGGAAGGGAAGTGAATGGGGAGCTGGAGGAAGGGAAGGGAATGGAGAGCTGGAGGAAGGGAAGTGAATGGGGAGCTGGAGGAAGGGAAGGGAATGGAGAGCTGGAGGAAGGGAAGGGAATGGGGAGCTGGAGGAAGGGAAGTGAATGGGGAGCTGGAGGAAGGAAAGGGAATGGAGAGCTGGAGGAAGGGAAGTGAATGGGGAGCTGGAGGAAGGGAAGTGAATGGAGAGCTGGAGGAAGGGAAGGGAATGGGGAGCTGGAGGAAGGGAAGTGAATGGGGAGCTGGAGGAAGGGAAGGGAATGGGGAGCTGGAGGAAGGGAAGGGAATGGGGAGCAGGAGGAAGGGAAGGGAATGGAGAGCTGGAGGAAGGGAAGTGAATGGGGAGCTGGAGGAAGGGAAGTGAATGGAGAGCTGGAGGAAGGGAAGTGAATGGAGAGCTGGAGGAAGGGAAGTGAATGGAGAGCTGGAGGAAGGGAAGTGAATGGAGAGCTGGAGGAAGGGAAGGGAATGGGGAGCTGGAGGAAGGGAAGTGAATGGGGAGCTGGAGGAAGGGAAGGGAATGGAGAGCTGGAGGAAGGGAAGTGAATGGAGAGCTGGAGGAAGGTAAGGGAATGGAGAGCTGGAGGAAGGGAAGTGAATGGGGAGCTGGAGGAAGGGAAGGGAATGGAGAGCTGGAGGAAGGGAAGTGAATGGAGAGCTGGAGGAAGGGAAGTGAATGGAGAGCTGGAGGAAGGGAAGTGAATGGAGAGCTGGAGGAAGGGAAGGGAATGGAGAGCTGGAGGAAGGGAAGTGAATGGAGAGCTGGAGGAAGGGAAGGGAATGGAGAGCTGGAGGAAGGGAAGGGAATGGAGAGCTGGAGGAAGGGAAGGGAATGGAGAGCTGGAGGAAGGGAAGGGAATGGAGAGCTGGAGGAAGGGAAGGGAATGGAGAGCTGGAGGAAGGGAAGGGAATGGAGAGCTGGAGGAAGGGAAGGGAATGGCGAGCTGGAGGAAGGGAAGGGAATGGCGAGCTGGAGGAAGGGAAGTGAATGGAGAGCTGGAGGAAGGGAAGGGAATGGAGAGCTGGAGGAAGGGAAGGGAATGGAGAGCTGGAGGAAGGGAAGGGAATGGAGAGCTGGAGGAAGGGAAGTGGGAGGGGAGCTGGAGGAAGGGAAGTGAATGGGGAGCTGGAGGAAGGGAAGTGAATGGAGAGCTGGAGGAAGGGAAGTGAATGGGGAGCTGGAGGAAGGGAAGGGAATGGGGAGCTGGAGGAAGGGAAGTGAATGGAGAGCTGGAGGAAGGGAAGTGAATGGAGAGCTGGAGGAAGGGAAGGGAATGGGGAGCTGGAGGAAGGGAAGTGAATGGAGAGCTGGAGGAAGGGAAGTGAATGGAGAGCTGGAGGAAGGGAAGTGAATGGCGAGCTGGAGGAAGGGAAGTGAATGGAGAGCTGGAGGAAGGGAAGTGAATGGGGAGCTGGAGGAAGGGAAGTGAATGGAGAGCTGGAGGAAGGGAAGGGAATGGGGAGCTGGAGGAAGGGAAGTGAATGGAGAGCTGGAGGAAGGGAAGGGAATGGGGAGCTGGAGGAAGGGAAGTGAATGGGGAGCTGGAGGAAGGGAAGTGAATGGGGAGCTGGAGGAAGGGAAGTGAATGGAGAGCTGGAGGAAGGGAAGTGAATGGAGAGCTGGAGGAAGGCACTGGAATGGAGAGCTGGAGGAAGGGAAGTGAATGGCGAGCTGGAGGAAGGGAAGGGAATGGGGAGCTGGAGGAAGGGAAGTGAATGGGGAGCTGGAGGAAGGGAAGTGAATGGAGAGCTGGAGGAAGGGAAGGGAATGGCGAGCTGGAGGAAGGGAAGTGAATGGAGAGCTGGAGGAAGGGAAGTGAATGGAGAGCTGGAGGAAGGGAAGGGAATGGGGAGCTGGAGGAAGGGAAGTGAATGGAGAGCTGGAGGAAGGGAAGTGAATGGAGAGCTGGAGGAAGGGAAGTGAATGGAGAGCTGGAGGAAGGGAAGGGAATGGGGAGCTGGAGGAAGGGAAGTGAATGGAGAGCTGGAGGAAGGGAAGGGAATGGGGAGCTGGAGGAAGGGAAGTGAATGGTGAGCTGGAGGAAGGGAAGTGAATGGGGAGCTGGAGGAAGGGAAGTGGAAAAAAGCGAATGGAAAGCAGGAGGGGGATGGAATTGGAAAAAGAAGTGGTTAGTGGTTCCTTGGTTAACGGTCTTGTAACTCTTTGGATGGAGAAGGTAAGAAGAAGAGGGAGTTGGAGATAATGGGGTACCTATTTTAACTTTATTGATGGAGAGGCAAAGAAAAACAGGAGCTTGAAAATAATTGTGCTACTTATTCCAACTTTTTGGATGGAGACGGTAAGAAAAAAAAGTTGAATGGAAAGAAAATATTGTGGTGCCCTATTTTAACTTCTGATTGAGAGGTAAATATAAATTGGCCTGGTAAAAAAACATTGGGATACTTATTATTATTGGCGTCACAGACGCCGAACAACAGATTGTCCATCTTGTTGTTCTCTTCAAGCTGTTTTCCTATATAATAACGTCTTGGCCTCTGGCGTCGGTAGGCCTTCATAGTAGGGCCTGATGGTCGGCCCGTTGTGGCTCAGGCAAGTGTTTAAAGTGGCGCCATCTTTACTTTTCAGCATTTTCCATAGGAGTAAAAGAAAAATATAATATGAGATAAATATAGAGGAGAGCGAATGAGAGGATGAGGAGGGATGTGATAATGAAGGTGGATGAAGTAAATGATGATAAGGTGAGAGAATGAGAGAAATAAATAAAAGAATAAAAAAATAGATAAATAAATAAACAAATAAAATAAATAAAACGAATACAGTGGACAAACTAGAACAGGGAAATCAAAACCAGTAAAAAAAAACCAGCATAACAATAGAATAGAGAGGAAGAATAGAATAGAGCAGATGTAAAGAAGAACAGTATAATAACAATAATAAAAGTTAGGAACAGGATACTGTTGTCAGGTGTGTGTGTGTGTGTGTGTGTGTGTGTGTGTGTGTGTGTGTGTGTGTGTGTGTGTGTGTGTGTGGTCATTAACAGTAAGGTCAGGGGAGGTAGGCAGAAAGGTGTGTGTATGAGGTTGGTTGGGTCAGGTAAGGTCAGGTGTTGTCAGGTATATCAGACCTTGAGAGGGAGATATAAGAATAGGGTAAGAGAGGAAGAAGGGATAAAGGGGAGGAGTAGGGGATTAAAAAAGAGAGTGAGGAAAGGAGAGCCGAAGAGAAAGAGGGAGAGGTAAAGGGGAAGAATGGGAAGGAGAGGAGAGGGAGGGAGTGATGTAGATAGGGGTGGATAAAGAGGAAGGGGATGAAGAGAGGGAGGTGGGTCATGGGAGTGGCTCATAACCGTTTTTGTCATTTTTAACCCAAAGTCCCGAGCAGTCACAGATAAGGTCATTGTAGCTTCTGGTGTCGAAGCGAGCAGACGAGACGCTGTCCTCCACATCCCCATACCTCTCCCGCCTTCCCTCCATCAGTAACGAGTTATACCTCCATCTCGAGTCCCTCAATCTCTCCACACCTACCATCAGTAAGCCTCGACCCATGTCCCTGCTGCCCCTGAGTCCCCCAGTGCCTCGTCTGCGCCTCCCCCTTACTCCCTTTGCTCTAAGGTTCATTCCCCGAGCCTCTCCCTACCTCTCATATCACCCTCATCACCAGCACAGCCTTCCCCCAGCATCCACCCTTTGTCATCCGTCCAATTTTCCACCAGCATCCCTAAACACCCCATATCACCCGATCAACCTTTCCCCAGCATTCCCCAACACCCCATATCGCTCTCCCAGCCTTCCCCCAGCATCCCTCTCCACCCAAGAGATCCCCGTACCCCATATTCACCCTCGAGCACTTCTCCCAATGGAACCATGAGCCCCCAGCGGTCCCACAGGTTACTTCGCAGGCACCCTTCCCCAGCCAGGCCTCCCCCGTGCTGGAGAGGTTGCGGCAGGGGCTGGACACTGGACAAGACGTGTATTTCTGTAGATGAGGTTCCGAGGAGCCCACCGATGACGTGTGTTGGCAGCGAGGAGGGACTGAAGCGGCTGCAGAGCTTGGTGAGTAAGCTACAAGGAGACTAGGGTACTAATATAGTCTCCTTGGTAGGCTACGTGTTGGCTTTATTGAGGTTATTTACTTTATTTCAGGGCATTGTTGTGTTTCCTTATTATTTCACATCTTTTTATTTTATATTTAGTTTAGCTATTTCATGGTAGTTTTGTTCAGTTAGGTGATTTAGTGTTACGAACGTGTGTGTGTGTGTGTGTGTGTGTGTGTGTGTGTGTGTGTGTGTGTGTGTGTGTGGCCGGCCACGTTTCAAGTTTTAATTATTTATCTCACGGCATTACTGTTTACTTAGTTTTCGGTAATTATTTCACAGCATCCATATTTATTTTGGATCTACCGGTAGTTATCTCAGAGCTCTATTGTCTACCGGTACTTATTTTTAGCGGTTTATTTCACACCATAGCAGATACTCTTCTTTCCCTAACAATACTAATTCTACACATACTCTTGACTCGTGTTATTAATAGCATCTTTTTTCTAACTTCTAGGTGGAGGAAATGGAGGCACGCGGATACTCTTCTTTCCCTAACAGTACTAATTTTACACATCATAAACTCTTTACTCGTGTTTTTAATAGCATTTTTTTTCTTCCTTTTAGGTGGAGGAAATGGGGGGATGCGGTAGGCAGCCCGTGAGTCCCAGGGAGACGCTGGTGCCCATACTGGAAGAGGAGGCGGAGGCTGAGGAGGCGACGGAGGGGAAGAAGGCGAGGTGAGGCGAGGCGAACTGACTGGCTGGCTTATGCTCCGTTGACCTGGGCCCGAATTCACAAACAGACTCAATAACTACGAACTAACATAACTACGCACTATTGATTTAGCTACCGACGTTAGTGTCAGATTCACGAAGCAAACCTTAGATTGTAGTTAGAGGCGCGCTAAGTCAGCCAGGCCGCTGATTGGTTGATGACGTCATTGGCCTTGCAGCGAATCGCAAGCACGTTTACAGAGCCGTCAGCCAATCCTAGGGAGCCCCCTCCAGCTGCTGGTTCAAGAAACCCATTCTCTTTTCCCATTTTTCTTCCTTTCAAGGCAAACTGTACTAAATCGAAATCTACGAATTCAATTATTTCGTTGTTTGCTGCACATTTACGTCAAAGTAGCTCTGCTGTTCGATGTCTTGTTACCTACGAACATGCTTAAGATGAAGAAAAGAAGATACGGAGGAGATTGAGGCAGGAAGAAAGCAAATAGAAATATGGGACATATATCGAGGCAGACAGAACGAAGGACAGAAGGGAGGAATAGGGAAAATTAAGACTGTCTTGCCATATCTGCAGCCCAACTCATGGGATAGCTGTCACCCGACAAAGGTCCATGGTCCCTCCACGGATGGGGGCGGTGTCACGGGCAAAATATGCCCGGACATCCACATGCCTCTGTTACCTTAGCTCAAGCTCGTGTATGTGGGGTTCTTTTCGACTGATATGGCGTCTAGAACTAGCATGATCATCATTCTTTATTATGATGACAAAGACCATGTCAAAATTTGCCTTATTAAATAAGAAAGTACATAAAGTTCGGCAGCTTTTCCTCGTCGCCAAGACATCCTCCAGAGCAGCACTCCGACACCCATGATCGCACATTCATTTTTCTCAGAAAATAGGATACCAATCACATATACATCAATATATTTCCACAGGTGAATACTTAGGGCATGTTCACACCAAGTTGCGACACCTGAGATTCATTAATAATGACAGGGGAAGGAAAAATATAGGCCCCTGTCATCGATAAAATTGAGCCTCGGGCAGAATTGAGTCTGGGCATCTATATGCCTCGGATTTCTTCGCTATTATATATTGTAAGATCGTTTTGTTGACATGTATGGGTAAATTAACGCTTTCTGTATCTACATATAGTAGGAAAACGCAAAATTCTCCCTAGTAAATCAGAAATTACATAAAGTTCGGCAACTTTTCCTCGTCACCAAGCCATCCTCCACGGCAAGCAGAGGAGGGAGGTCTGGCAATCCCCCGGCCGGGTGTTGCCATACCGCCCACACTTATCATATACCTCTCAAAGGGTGCATATCTCATAATTTTATAAAGAAATGGGCCTCCTCTACTCGCAGAGTTATATTTCAAGTTGAAAAACGCAATTTATAAGCATTTATACGTAAATCTGATAATATTGTTAGCGTTACCGTCAGCTCCGAGGCAGTAGTTATTTAACAACAAATTTAACGTCACACAGAGCGCGGTAAACGTTTGTAGATCCGCGCGGTAACCCGTGACGTCATCGATTAGTTGGTAGTTAGCTTTGTGAATCTCGATGTTCTCAAAACTACGCACTAAGTGCCCAAAACAACGAACTAAGCCTTTGTGGATCCGGGCCCTGAAGCGCTGGACACAAGACATCATCACAATAATTATTGCTGCCATTACATGCAGTGCTGATGAATTCAAGGGTATATTTACTCACTGATATATATTCTCGCATAAATGCAGTCAACAACTCGCTTCAAGGTTACTCAACAACTGTGATTGATTTTTTTTCGACAAACTGAGAGCTTTTCAAATGAAACTCAGATTATGGCAAGAAAAAGTCCAAGCAGGTCGGTATGACATTTTTGAGAAAACAAGTGACAGCTTGTCATCTCTGTGTAGAGATGATGTGAATAAGGTCAGTGCTGTTATCGATGAGCACTTGGTTTTTCCCAGTGAAGAGTTGGACAACTATTTTCCTAATATCACAGACTTAGATTGTCAACTTATTCGAAATCCATTCAAGACTGACCCTAGATAACTTCCAGAAGACCTACAAGACAAATTCGTTGACTGTGTTAATGACAACTGCAAAGATAAGTTTTGAGAGTTTGTCACTGACAAGATTTTGATCAACAATGGCGAGTTCTTACCCTACTCTAGCAAATAAATGTGCTCGGAACCTCTTGATGTTTCCTTTTACATACCGCTGTGAACAGGGGTTCTCAACACTGTGCTTCATTAAAAACAAGTTACGGTCATGTCTAGGAGTCAGAAATGACATAAAAGTGGCCCTTTCAAACACTGTACTGAGGATTAACTTTAGAGAAACTGTATTAACACAGTGAAAAACATCCCAAATGAACACCACTGAGTGCCAGGATACGAACCCGGGCCTTCTGATCAGAAGTCAGGGCAGCAAACCGACCAGACCACCGATGGGCTAAAAGGTTACCGCGCCAGAGGCCACTTCTGCGGCCATTACCTGACGCCCCAGCCCCGCACTGTGGACATGAAGGTGAATGTAACCCCGCCCACACCCGTGACTGACGGAAACGCATTTAATCAAACCCTTATGGCACATACGGTGCGTAAATACATTAAAGAAACTGTATTAACAACTGACTTCTGATCAGAAGGCCCGGGTTCGAATCCTGGCACTCAGTGTTGTTCATTTGGGAAGTTTATCACTGTGTTAATACAGTTTCTCTAATGTACTTACTCACCGTATGTGCCATAAGGGTTTGATTAACTGCGTTTCCGTCAGTCACGGTGTGGGGGTTACCTTCACCTTCATGTCCACAGTGGGGCTGGGGCGTCAGGTAAGGGCCGCAGAAGTGGCCTCAGGCGCGGTAACCTTTTAGCCCATCGGTGGTCTGGTCGGTTTGCTGCCCTGACTTCTGATCAGAAGGCCCGGGTTCGAATCCTGGCACTCAGTGGTGATCATTTGGGAGGATTAACTTGTTAGCAAAGAAACAAGCCCAACCATCTCACTGAAACAGCATCTGTGTTTCATGATAGTCACACACAGTGACTCTCAGTAAGTAACACTTGCTACACATCAATACTTCGTGATAGCACTTGCTCACCTACAATCCTATTTGAAATATATATAGATATATATATATATATATATATATATATATATATATATATATATATATATATATATATATATATATATATATATATATATATATATATATATATATATATATATATATATATATATATATATATATATATATATATATATATATATATATATATATATATATATATATATATATATATATATATATATATATATATATTTTGGTATATTTATTCTAGTCACACACAAGGACTTTCTTGTTGGTTAATAGTTACAAACAACTTGTAACAAACTTTAACAATCACCACTAAATCACAGTCACAGTCACCTTTTTAAATTCTATTTTATCCTTTTTTTCACGCTTGGGATGCTAGTCTGGTAAAATTGGAGCCTCTGTCAGATTTGATCTCCTGAGGGATGCCAACAGTCTTGATAAATCCTCGAACCTCTTTCTTCTCAATTTCTGCAACATTCGCGGTCTTCGTTTTAATTTGCATTATGCGGAACACCATCTCTCTTCCTCTGAACCTCACTTTCTCCTCCGCACCGAAACACAGATTTCTGAGGCTACTGACAGTAATCTCTACTTTTTTTTTTTTACAGCTAAGGAGACTAAGCTAAGGAGACAGTTCAAGGGCGTAAAGAAAAAAAAAAGAAAAAAAGACCCGCTACTCACTGCTCCCGAACAGAGGTTAAAAGTGTCCAAAAACAGAGGTCAATTTCGGGAGGAGAGGTGTCATGATACCCTCCTCTTGAAAGAGTTCAAGTCGTAGGCAGGAGGAAATACAGATGAAGGAAGATTGTTCCAGAGTTTACCACCGTGAGGGATGAAAGATTGAAGATACTTGTTGACTCCTGTATAAGGGGTTTGGATAGTATAGGGATGAGCATGAATAGAAAGTTGTGTGCAGCGGGGCCGCGGGAGGAGGGGAGGCATGCAGTTAACATGTTCAGAAGAGCAGTCAGCATGAAAATATCGACAGAAGATAGAAAGAGAGGCAACATGGCGGCGGAATTTGAGAGGTAGAAGACTATCAGTATGAGGAGGAGAGCTGATGAGACGAAGAGTCTTTGACTCCACTTTGTCAAGGAGAGCTGTGTGAGTGGACCCTCCCCCCACACACACACATGAGATGCATACTCCATACGAGGGCGGACAAAGCCCCTCTAAATGGATAGCAACTGTGCGGTGGAGAAGAACTGGCGGAGACGGTACAGAACGCCCAGCCTCGAGGAAGCTGATTTAGTAAGAGATGAGATATGAAGTTTCCAGTTGAGATTTTGAGTTAAGGATAGACCGAGGATGTTTAATGTTGAGGAAGGTGATAGCTGAGTGTTGTCAAAGAATAGGGAATAGTTGTTTGGAAGATTGTGTCCAGTGGATAGGTGGAGAAACTGTTTTTTTGAGGCGTTGAATGACACCAGGTTCCTCTTGCCCCAATCGGATATAATAGTAAGGTCTGAGGCTAAGCGTTCTGCAGCCTCCAGCCTTGAATCGTTAAGTTCCTGTAGGGTGGGTCTTCTATTAAAAGAAGTTGAGTAATGCAGAGTGGAATCATCGGCGCAGGAGTAGATAGGACAGTTCGTTTTGGAAAGAAGATCATCAATGAACAACAGAAAGAGAGTGGGAGCTAGGACAGAACCCTGTAGGACACCACTGTTAATAGATTTAGGGGAAGAACAGTGACCGTCTACCACGGCAGAAATAGAACAGTCAGAAAGGAAACTGGAGATAAAGGTACAGAGAGAAGGATAGAAACCGTAGGAGGGTAGTTTGGAAAGCAAAGATTTTTGCCAGACCCTATCAAAAGCTTTTGATATGTCCAGCGCAATAGCAAAGGTTTCACCGAAACGGTTAAGAGAGGATGACCAAGAGTCAGTTAGGAAGGCAAGGAGATCACCAGTAAAACGCCCCTTTCGGAACCCATACTGGCGATCAGTTAGAAGGTCAGAAGTAGAAAGGTGCTTTTGAATCTTCCGGTTAAGGATTGATTCAAAAGCTTTAGATAGACAAGAAAGTAAAGCTATAGGACGGTAGTTTGAGGGATTGGAACGGTCACCCTTCTTAGGCACAGGCTGTATGAAGCCAACACTAAACATCCTCGGTCTATCCTTAACTCAAAATCTCAACTGGAAACTTCATATCTCCTCTCTCGCTAAATCAGCTTCCTCGAGGTTGGGCGTTCTGTATCGTCTCCGCCAGTTCTTCTCCCCCGCGCAGTTGCTATCCATATACAGGGGCCTTGTCCGCCCTCGTATGGAGTATGCATCTCACGTGTGGGGGGGCTCCACCCACACAGCTCTTCTGGACAGAGTGGAGGCTAAGGCTCTTCGTCTCATCAGCTCTCCTCATCCTACTGATAGTCTTCTACCTCTTAAATTCCGCCGCGATGTTGCCTCTCTTTCTATCTTCTATCGATATTTCCACGCTGACTGCTCTTCTGAACTTGCTAACTGCATGCCTCCCCCCCTCCCGCGGCCCCGCTGCACACGACTTTCTACTCATGCTCATCCCTATACTGTCCAAACCCCTTATGCAAGAGTTAACCAGCATCTTCACTCTTTCATCCCTCACGCTGGTAAACTCTGGAACAATCTTCCTTCATCTGTATTTCCTTCTGCCTATGACTTGAACTCTTTCAAGAGGAGGGTGTCAGGACACCTCTCCTCCCGAATTTGACCTTGCTTTTGGCCACCTCTTCTGATTCTTTTATGGGAGCAGCGATTAGCGGTCTTTTTTTTTTGTTATTTTTTTCATTTTTTGTGCCCTTGAGCTGCCTCCTTTGTTGTCAAAAGAAAAAAAAAATACTTCCAGCAGGAAGGACAGTGGCGTAATAAGGGGAGGAGGGGCGGTCCGCCCCGGGTGAAAGCTTGGAGGTGGTGCCATGATACAGGCTCAAGTCTAATGGCTAAATTTAGTGACGTATCTAAGGAAAGGGGTGTTGGGGTCATATAAGAAGACGCCCCCCAGGCTCCTAACAAAGGTACCCTCTGCCCTCCAAATGGTCCATTTGGAAGCCCCCATTTGTTGCCATACTCATTTGTAGAATCTAGTGTGTGTGTGTGTGTGGGGGGGGGGGAGACCCACAAGGAGACAAGACCCCCGGGACCCTGCCCACAAGATCTCCAGCCATGCCGGCATATATAGTGCCACTGTGGGTAATGATGGAGTTTTGATTACCCAGCTCCAGCCACGCGTGATACCGTGAATGACGGCGCCTTGTGTTTCAAATGACTGTACCAGATGAATTGCTTTGTTTGTAGCAGAGATGCTATTTTCTATAGAGAACACATTTTTGCATAATGCTAAGGAACTGTACTTTATCATGTGACGTTAAAAACTTGAATGTAAATGTTTGTTGTAGCATGTATCTCGCTAAACGGTATCGTGGGTAGGTGAGAGGGGAGACGCCTAAGTGTTTGTTGTAGCATGAATCTCGCTAAACGGTATCGTGGGTAGGTGAGAGGGGAGACGCCTAAGTGTTTGTTGTAGCATGTATCTCGCTGAACGATATCGTAGGTAGGTGAGAGGGGAGACGCCTAAGTGTTTGTTGTAGCATGAATCTCGCTAAACGGTATCGTGGGTAGGTGAGAGGGGAGACGCCTAAGTGTTTGTTGTAGCATGAATCTCGCTGAACGATATCGTAGGTAGGTGAGAGGGGAGACGCCTAAGTGTTTGTTGTAGCATGAATCTCGCTGAACGGTATCGTGGGTAGGTGAGAGGGGAGACGCCTAAGTGTTTGTTGTAGCATGAATCTCGCTGAACGGTATCGTGGGTAGGTGAGAGGGGAGACGCCTAAGTGTTTGTTGTAGCATGAATCTCGCTGAACGGTATCGTGGGTAGGTGAGAGGGGAGACGCCTAAGTGTTTGTTGTAGCATGAATCTCGCTAAACGGTATCGTGGGTAGGTGAGAGGGGAGACGCCTAAGTGTTTGTTGTAGCATGTATCTCGCTAAACGGTATCGTAGGTAGGTGAGAGGGGAGACGCCTAAGTGTTTGTTGTAGCATGAATCTCGCTGAACGGTATCGTGGGTAGGTGAGAGGGGAGACGCCTAAGTGTTTGTTGTATTATTAGTAGTATTACTATCTTAAATATTATTCTCATTTTATGTTGAACACCGAAATCGTCGTTAAGTGACTGAAGTATCATGCATATATATAATAATAATAACAATAATGATAAGAAGAAGAACTGATGAAGAATTATCATTATAATAATAAGAATGATGATAATAATAAGGATAGTCAGCCAGTTATTTTTGCTTTTCAGTGGTTGTCTCTGAATTTGTCTGCCTGGAATAGTAAGCGATGTATGGGGATAGTATAATAATAATAATAGCCGAAAAAAATAAGGCAGGAATTTCAAAATCATATATATATATATATATATATATATATATATATATATATATATATATATATATATATATATATATATATATATATATATATATATATATATATATATGAATCGACAGAGTAACACCACCGCGTTCAGGAGGACGCGAGTTCAATCCCCGCCCGGTGCCACCAAGCTGGGATTTTTCAGCCGCTGCCGAGTGGCTTAAAGCTACCCACATGCTGTCCAGAAGACCACCTATCAACCCGGACTCTAGATTCTAGGATTAAAGATGAGCTCCGGGAGGGCAGCATGAGCCAATGCAAGATGGCGCCACTATAAACACTCGCCTGCGCCAGAACGGGCTGGGCCGACCATCAGGACCCACCGGGAAGAAGCCTTGGGCCGACCATCAGGCCCCACCGGGAAAAAGCCTACCGGCGCTATAGGCCGCGACGTAAAAAAAAAAAAAATATATATATATATATATATATATATATATATATATATATATATATATATATATATATATATATATATATATATTGATATATATATATATATATATATATATATATATATATATATATATATATATATATATATATATATATATATATATATATATATATATATATATATTTTTTTATATATATATAATAAGATCCAAGCCTACTGGCACAATAGGCCAAGACGTAAAAGAAAAGTGGGAGGAGCTACGACACGCGCGGGTGTTGGTGACAATGTTCTATGCCTTGAGTCGGATCGCGCGGCGACTTGTGAAGAACGACAACATAAACACAGCCTCTTCTTCTTCTTTTGACCTGTACTGCTTTGAATCGCTTCGCCGCCCCTGACCACCGCTATGGAGAAGATGAGTGACAGAGCTTCTATTCTCTCGTGAGCAGAGAATGATGCTCCTCAGGCTTCTGGGGAGCGGAGGGTCTTCCAAGATCGCTCCAGCAATCCCTCCCTCTGAAAACAGTAACCCCTCCATCCATTGTTTTTAGACAACACTGTATACTTAGGTATTTCTTCTTGGATTAGTTATTAAGGCTTCTAAAGTGTTAAGATTGTAATACAGCATGGCATAGTGTTTAGGTTAATTGCACACGTATTTAAATCTGTAAACTTCTTTTTCACACTAGTGGAAGCAAATCCATCCCTGCATGTCACTACACTGCTTGGTAATGAATGTGGGGCTTCAGGTTTGCGAGTGTCCGCCTGCATGGCTTCATCCTCTGCTCTCCCAGACAAGCTTGTGCCTTCCCCCGTGGACCCATCCCCTCCTGCCCCTAGAAATCCTTCCACTGTAACTTTCCATCACATTCCTTCAGCTTCCACAAAACCCATTGCCCTTTCTCCTAATGTAAGGAAGCAAACCAAAGGGAGGTTTGCTGCTGAGTATTCTATGTATGGGAATAGGAGGAAACAGGATGACTACTATGATCTCTTCATTCAGCAAACAAAAATTGAGCATCAGGAGCAAATGAAGGTCTATCGGGTGCAGCAGGAAGCAGCTGAAAGACAATGTAAAGTGTACGATGCACATCTTGACATGTGCACTCATATAAAAAAATAGGATTTATGACATACATGGAAAGGCTGGCTACAGAATGCCAAACTAAATTTAAGAAACAATGAACATCATAAAAGATACAGTCTAGGAAATAAGTTATTGATTAAGTTTATATATTTATCTTAAGTACCTGAAAACAATATATTGGGGATGAAAAGAATATATCATATGCCTCCATTAACTTTTATTTTACGCATGTCTTGATAGTTTGTATATATATATATATATATATATATATATATATATATATATATATATATATATATATATATATATATATATATATATATATATATATATATATATATATATATATATATAAGGAAATACAGTAAAGACACATCAATTGGGGATTCTTGAATCATATGTTATTGCTCAAATATACATGATTATTTGAATTTCACTCATGGAAAAATGAAAGTATATATTCACAAATGATTCTAGGGATAAGTAATGAAGGAGATGAATGATCGATGCTCATCTTGTGGATCTGGTTGAGGACAATGTGCTTGTAAAAGGTTATTCCAAAAGTAATGTTTCCTATTTTTTTTTTATTCCGCCCCAAGGAGTCCGAGGGGATTGCTTATAACATGATGACTGAACCTTCGCACTAATAACCTGAAATTTTCATCTCTCTGTTGCAGACATTGATGGTGTGACAGTCTAAGAAAGCAACCCCTGTCATGGACGTGCGTCAGAAGCAGAGGTGCGTCACTGTATTCCTCCACGCAGAGCAAGTTGAACCAATCGACATTCACCGACGCTTGGTGAACGTTTACGGAGCCGAGGCAGTTGATGTCAGCACGGTTAGGAGATGGGTTCGTCGATTCAGGAGTGGCGACAGAGATGTGAGTGACAAATTGCTCTCCGGACGCCCATGCACAGCCACCACTCCGGAAAATGAGGTGCTCCATGATCAACTCACCCGCTCTAATTGGCGTATAACAGTGAATTAAATGAATGCACTGTTGGATGTGGGTGTCGGTGTACTGAAAAAAATGCTGTCATCCCTAGGATACAGCAAAGTGTGTGCCAGGCGGGTGGCTGTGCATGGGCGTCCGGAGAGAGGTTTGTCTCTCACATCTCTGTCGCCACTCAGGAATCGACCAACCCATCTCCTAACCGTGCTGACATAAACTGCCTCGGCTCCATAGACGTTCACCAAGCGTCGGTGAATGTCGATTGGTTCAACTTATTCTGCGTGGAGGAATACAGTGACGCACCTCTGCTTCTGACGCACGTCCATGACGGGTTGCTTTCTTAAACTCACACCGTCAATGATGAAAATTTCAGGTTATTTGCGAGGAAGTTGTCATCATAATAATGCAATAAGCAATCCCCTCGGACCCCTTGGGGCAGAATAAAAAAATAGGAGGCATTAACTTTGGAATGACCCTCGTACATATGTCACTGTCTAAATTTATGCCAAAGAGACGAGATGAGCACTAAAGCAACACACAAGTAGTGTGTACACCTCCCACTATATCTTACAACCAAGGAATACTTGCTTTGGTTGAGGAATAAGATCAATAAGCAGGTGAGTTGGTGTCATTATCCTATGTTATGTATACCTACATTATCCTATATTATACATTATCCTACATTACCCTATATTTTGCACGCTCTGGAGGCCTCTCCGGCTGCCTGCGAAAACCAGGACTGTTCAGGCAAACCTGAGCGTGTATGGGACGTTTAGGCGGCCTGTGCAGGCCGCCGGAGAGGCTACCTCACGAACCTGTAGCTGACAGGTTGGGTCCGTCCTGCCAGCGTCCGGTTCAGGCTTGTTTGAGTGTGTCTATGCACATGAGGTGGTCTTGAGGTCACATCTCTCGACACAATCTTCCAAAAACATATCCCCTATTCTTCGACAACACTCAGCTGTCACCTTCTTCAACACTAAACATCCTCGGTTTATCCTTAACTCAAAATCTCAACAACAAAATAAATTCCCCCAGGGAGGACTCCCCTTCTGGCTGCCGACCCGAGAGGTGTCTTGATAACTCCTCGAACCTCTTTCTTCTCAATTTCTGCAACATTCGCGGTTTCCGTTCTAATTTTCATTCTGTGCAACATCATCTCTCTTCCTCTAAACCTCACCTTCTCTTCCTCACCGAAACACAGGTTTCTGAGGCTACTGACAGCAATCTCTACTCTGTTCCCTCCTATTATCTCTATCCTAAATTTCAATCCAAAGCTGGATGTTGCGCCTACGTGCGCAACGACATCACTTGCTCTCGTGCCCACAACCTTGACTCTTCTGAATTTTCTACCATCTGGCTAAGACTTCATTGTCATTCTATTACTAAATACATCTGTGCTGTTTATCTCTCACCTAACTCTACTAACTATGTAAAATTCTTTGACTATTTGAACTCTAAAGTGGAGCACATCTTGACCCACTCCCTTCGCTGAAATCTCCATCCTAGGAGATTTCAATGTTCACCACCAGCTTTGGCTTTCATCCTCTTTCACTGACCATCCTGGTGACCCAGCCTACAACTTTGCTATCCTCAACGACTTAGAGCAGATGGTCCAGCACCCTACACGTATTCCCGACCGTCTTGGAGACCGACCCAACATTCTAGACCTCTTCCTTACCTCAAACCAATCTGCTTATTCTGTCAAACTGTTCTCTCCGTTGGGCTCCTCCGATCACAATCTTATTTCTGCATCCTGTCCTATAGCTCCTGTACACCCTCTGGACCCACCGAAGAGGCGATGCTTCTGGCATTTTGCTTCAGCTCGGTGGGACGACCTGAGGATGTACTTCTCCATTCCGTGGAATGATTATTGCTTCCAGGATAGAGACCCCTCTGTGTGTGCTCAGCGCATCACAGAGGTGATTGTCTCTGGAATGGAGGCATACACTCCTCGTTCTTTCTCTACTCCTCACGCTAAAAAGCCTTGGTTTAATCACGCTTGTTCTCGTGCTGTCAATGATAGAGAGGCAGCTCACAAAAGGTACCAGAGCCTTCAAACTAATGCTAATTATGAACTTTACATTTCTGCCAGGAATCGCGCCAAATCTATTCTCCGACTAACCAAAAACTCTTTCATTAATAGAAAATGCCAAAACCTTGCTTTCTCTAACTCTTCCCGTGACTTCTGGTATCTAGCCAAAAACATCTCCTCCAGTTTCACTTCTTCATATTTCCCTCCACTCCTCAGTCCTGACGGCAACACTGCCGTCTCATCTATCTCTAAGGCTGAACTCTTCTCTCAAACTTTTTCTAAAAACTCCACTCTGGACGATTCTGGGCATATTCCTCCAACTCATCCCCCCTCGCACGCCGTCCCCGCAACCGCCTCCTACTGTCCCTCGCACGCCACCCCCTCCACCGATTCCTCCTGTCCCTCGCACTCCACCCCCGCCACCGCCTGCTCCTGTCTTTCGAACGTCACCCCCACCACCGCCTCCTCCTGTTTTCGCACGCTAACCCCGCCACCGCCTCATTCTTTTCTTTGCACGCCATCACCGCCACCGCCTCCTCCTGTCCCTCGCACGCCAATCCCACCACCACTTCCTCCTGTCCCTCGCACGCCAACCCCGCCACCGCCTGATTCTGTTCCTCGCACGCCATCACCGCCACCGCCACCGCCTCCTCATGTCCATCGCACGTCACCCCCGCCACCGCTTCCTCCTGTCCCTCGCACGCCAAACCCGCCGCCGCCTCCTCCTTTCCCTCGCACGCAACCCCCGACACGGCCTCCTCCAGTCATTCGCTCGCCATCCCCGCCCTCGCCTCCTCTTCTCCCACCCACGCCATTCTCGCCACCGCCTCTTCCTGTCCCTCGCACTCCACCCTCGCCACCGACTCCTCCAGTCTTTCAAACACCACCCCAGCCACCGCCACCTCCTGTCTACCGCACGTCACCCCCGCCAACACCTCCTCCTGTCCATCGCATGCCACCCCCGCCACCACCTTCTCCTATTCCTCGCACGCCATCTCCGCCACCGCCTACTCCTGTCCGTCGCACGCCACCCACGCCACCTCCTCCTCCTGTCCCTCGCACTCCATCCCCGCCACCGCTTCCTCCTGTCCCACGACCGTCACACCCGCCACCGTCTCCTCCTATCTATCGAACGCCGCCAGCACCTCCTACTGTCCCTCGCAAGCTACCACCGCCACCGCTGCCTCCTGTCCCTCCCACACCACCCCCGCCACCGCCTCCTCTTCTCCCTCGAACGTCACACCCGCCACCGCCTCCTAATGTCCCTCGAACGTCTCCCCCGGCAAAGCCTCCTACTGTCCCTCGCACGCCAACCCCGCCACCGGCTCCTCCTGTCCCTCGCACGCCACCCCCTCCACCGCCTCTTCCTGTCCCTCGCACCCGAGCCCGGACACCGCCTCCTCCTATCTATCGAAAGACATCCCAGCCACCGCCTCCTTCTGTCCTTCCCACGCCACCCCCGCCACTGCCTCCTACTGTCCCTCGAACGTCATCCCCGCCACCGCCTCCTCCTTGCATTCGCACGCAACCCCCGCCACCGCTTCCTACTGTCCTTCGAACGTCACCTCCGCTACAACCTCCTACTGTCCCTCGCACGCCACCCACGCCGGTGCTTCCTCCTGTCCCTCCAACGATACCCACGCCACCGCCTTCTACTGTCCCTCGAACGCCACCCCCGCCACCGCCTCCTCCTGTCCCTCGAACGCCAACCCGGCCACCTCCTCCTCGTGTCCCTCGCACGCCAACCCGACCACCACCTCCTCGTTTTTCCTCCCACGTCACCCCAGCCACCGCTTCCTCCTGTCCCTCGCACGCCACCCCCTCCACCGCCTCCTCCTGTCCCTCGCACTCCAACCCCGCCAGTGCCTGCTCCTGTCTTTCGAACGTCACCACCGCCACCGCCTCCTCCTGTTTTTGTACGCTAACCCCGCCACCGCATCATTCTGTTCCTCCACGCCATACCCGCCACAGCCTCCTCCTGTACCTCGCACGCCACCCCCGCCACCGCTTCCTCCTGTCCCTCGCACACCAACCCCGCCGCCGCCTCCTCCTGTCCCTCGCACGCCACCCCCGCTCCCGCCTCCTCCAGTCATTCGTTCACCACCCCCGCCACCGCCTAATTCTGTCCCTCGCACGCCACCACCGCTACAGCCTCCCACTGTCCCTCGAACGCCACACCCGCAACCGCTTCCTCCTGTCCCTCCCACGCCACCCCCGCCACCGCCTCCTACTGTCCCTCGAACGCCACCTCCGCCACCGCCTCCTCCTGTCCCTCGCACTCCACCCCCGCCACCGCCTCCACCTGCCTTTCGAACGCCACCCCCGCCAACGCCTCCTCATGTCCCTCGCACGCTAACCCCGCCACTGCCCTCTTATTTCGCAGCCACCTCGTCCTGTCCCTCTCACGCCAACCCCGCCAACCCCTCCAAATGTCCTTCGCTGCCACACCCGCCACCGCCCCCTCCTGTCATTCGCACGCAACCCCCGCCACCGCCTCCTACTGTCAATCGAACGTCACCAACGCCACAGTCTCCTACTGTCCCTCGAACGCCACCCCGCCACTGTTTCTTCCTGTACCCCAAACGCCACCTCCGCCACCGCCTCCTACTGTCCCTCGAACGCCACCCCCGCCACCGCCTCCTCCTGTCCCTCGCACGCCAACCCGACCACCGCCTCCTCCTTTTCCTCCCACTCCACCCCCGCCACCGCTTCCTCCTGCCTATCCCACGCCACCCCCGCCACCGCCTCCTCCTGTCCCTCGCACGCCACCCCCGCCACCGCCTCCTCCTCTCCCTCGCACGCCACCCCCACCACCGCCTCCTCCTGAGCCTCGCACGCCAACCCGGCTTCCGCCTCCTCCTGTCCCTCGCACGCTACCCCCACCACCGCTGCCTCACGTCCCTCATACGCCACCCCCGCCACCACTTCTTCCTGTCCCACCAACGCCACCCCCGCCACCGCCTCCTCCTGTCCCTCGTACGCTACCCCAGCCACCGCCTTCTCCTGTCCCTCGCACGCCAACCCTGCAACCGCCTCCTCCTATCTATCGAACGTCACCCCCACCACCGCCTCCTCCTGTCCCTCGCACGCCAACCCGGCCACAGCCTCTTCCTGTCCCTCGCACGCCACCCCAGCCACCGCCTCCTACTGTCCCTCGAACGCCACCCCCGCCACCGCCTCCTCCTTGCATTCACACGCAACCCCCGCCACCGCCTCCTACTCTCCCTCGAACGTCACCTCCGCTACAACCTCCTACTGTCCCTCGCACGCCACCCACACCGGTGCTTCCTTCTGTCCCTCCAACGCCACCCACGCCACCGCCTTCTACTGTCCCTCGAACGCCACCCCCGCCACCGCCTCCTCCTGTCCCTCGAACGCCAACCCGGCCACCTCCTCCTCGTGTCCCTCGCACGCCAACCCGACCACCACCTCCTCGTTTTTCCTCCCACGCCACCCCAGCCACCGCTTCCTCCTGTCCCTCGCACGCCACCCCCTCCACCGCCTCCTCCTGTCCCTCGCACTCCAACCCCGCCAGTGCCTGCTCCTGTCTTTCGAACGTCACCACCGCCACCGCCTCCTCCTGTTTTCGCACGCTAACCCCGCCACCGCATCATTTTGTTCCTCGCACGCCATACCCGCCACAGCCTCCTCCTGTACCTCGCACGCCACCCCCGCCACCGCTTCCTCCTGTCCCTCGCACGCCAACCCCGCCGCTGCCTCCTCCTGTCCCTCGCACGCCACCCCAGCCACCGCCTCCTCCTGTCCCTCACACGCCGCCCCGGCCACCGCCTCCTCCTGTCCTTCGCACGCCACCTCCGCCACTGCTTCCTCCAGTCATTCACTCGCCACCCCCGACACCGACTCCTCTTCTCCTTCTCACGTCACAACCGCCGCCGCCACTCCCTGTCCATCGCACGCCAACCTCGCTACCGCCTCCTCCTGTCCCTCGCACGTAAGATCCGCCACCTCCTACTGTCTTTCGAACGCGTACCCCGCCACCGCCTCCTCCTGTCCATCGCACTCAACCCCTGCCACCGCCTCCTGTCATTCAAACGCTACTCCCGGAACGCCTTCTCCAGTCCCTCGAACGCCAGCCTCGCCACCGCCTCCTCCTGTCCCTCGAACGCCAACCTCGCCACCGCCTCCTCCTGTCCCTCGAACGCCAACCTCGCCACCGCCTCCTCCTGTCCCTCGAGCGCCAACCTCGCCACCGCCTCCTCCTGTCCCTCGAACGCCAATCTCGCCACCGGCTCCTCCTGTCCTGGTCCTATTTTTAGTTCTAGCGATCACCGAACAATCACATTCAGCATCAATATGAAAGAAAGTAAAGTAACTCCTAGTAAAGAAAAGGTGCCTGATTATCAGAGAGCGAATTTCGTAAGACTCCGATCAATTCTAAATAATTCTGACTGGACTGAAATCACGGCGGAAACAGATATTGATAAATCTTGGGGGGCCTTCACCACAATATTGAACAATGCCATAAGCATATGCGTACCCTATCGTAACAGACGTTCAGCTTCTAAGAAGAAACCCAAATGGTGGAATAACGAAATTCAAAATAGCCTATCTCTTAAAAAACGCGTATACAGTAATTACATAATAATCTCAGAGCGAGGCTGACAAACTAGAGTTGGACAGAATTCGCCGCGAAACCAAGAAATTAATAAAACGAAGCAAGAAAAATCATGAAGAATTTATAGCGGAAACAAGTAAATCTAATCCTAAAGCATTTTTCAGCTATGTAAATAATAAAAAGTCACTCACTTGTGGTATCGGACCGCTTGCTAATGAAAATGGTAACCACACGAACGATGAAAATGAAATGGCTACAATGCTAAATAACTTTTTCGCATCCGTATTTACCGACGAAGATTGTTTATCACCTCAACCGCCGGAGGTTAGAAGGACCGAAAAGATGTTAAGTGGCGTGCTCATCGTAGAAAGTGACATTTTACGCACAATTGAAAAGATTAAAGTAAGCAAAGCTCCTGGTCCAGACAAAATTACCCCTAGGGTCTTAAAAGAAATCAAACATCAAATTTGTAAACCGCTCTCCATCATATTCAATACATCTTGAACAGCTGGAAAAGTTCCGTCGGATTGGAAACTTGCAAATGTCACACCAATTTTCAAAAAGGGGGACAAGTTTCATCCAGGAAACTATCGACCAATTAGCCTGACATCTATTGTTTGTAAGTTAATGGAGACTCATTCGCGACAATATGGTGAAATTCTTCGAAGAAAATAATAAAATAAATAATTCGCAACATGGCTTCCATAGTAAACGTTCGTGTTTGACTAACTTACTTGATTTTTTTCACTATATTTTTGAGGTGTTCGATGAAAGCAGATCAGTAGATATCATATATCTAGATTTTCAAAAGGCATTTGATAAGGTCCCCCACCAACGATTGCTCAGCAAACTACTGGCGCACGGTATCTCGGGTAACATTCACAATTGGCTTGCGGACTGGCTCTCTGAGCGGAAACAGAGTAGTTCTAAACGGTGTTACATCTAACTGGCTCGATGTCAAAAGCGGCGTACCTCAAGGATCAGTGCTTGGCCCCATGCTCTTCTTAATTTATGTTAATGATATCGATGATGGGCTCACTTGCAAAGTATCAAAATTTGCTGATGACACAAAAATTGCTAGTAAAGTAACTGCGACACTCGACGAAGAAGCTTTACAATCAGATATAGATCGACTTGCACGTTGGGCCAATCAATGGCAAATGAAATTTAACGTTGAGAAATGTAAAGTGTTGCACATCGGAAAAAATAACAATTGCGTTCGGTACGTAATGAATGGCCAACAACTTTCTGCAGTAAGTAAAGAAAAGGATCTTGGAATCACTATATCAAGTGATTTAAAGCCCGGTCAGCATTGTTCAGAGGTAGTTAAAACTGCAAACAAATTGGTTGGCTTCATCGGACGAGTCTTTAATAATAAATCGGAAAAAGTAATATTACAACTGTATAATTCGTTGGTTCGACCCCGTCTAGAGTACTGTGTACAGTTTTGGTCTCCCTACTACAGAAAAGACATAGAAAAGTTGGAACAGGTCCAACGAAGAGTAACAAAGATGATTCCTAGGTTGAGAAATTTGTCATATGAACAAAGGCTTAAAGAAGTAAATTTATTCAGCCTATCAAAACGAAGAATGCGAGGCGATCTAATAGAAGTGTTTAAAATGTTCAAAGGATTCAGTGATATTAATGCGGAAGATTACTTTACAATTGATCGATCAAATAGAACAAGAAGAAATCACAATTTGAAGATAAGTGGTAAAAGATTCTCGTCGCACGAAGCCAAACACTTCTTCTTCAATCGAGTTGTTAATGTTTGGAACTCTACGTTGTGATGTCGTTGATAGTACAACAGTTACGGCCTTCAAGAATAGATTAGGCAAGTGTTTTGAATCCAACCAGCAACTAAGATATTACTCATTGTCGTAATAACGTTAAGTTCTTTCGAATACTGGTGTCCTTGTCCGCTTTTATTGCCCGGTTAGTGGTAGCAGTAATGGTAGTTCTTTCCTCTTTCCTACATAAATTCCATGCAGTTTTTCCATGCTGCATGGTTCTTTTTCCTTTCCTGCCAGCTTTGGCTGGAGGGATGGGGAGGTGTGGAGGAGCCTTTGCCTTTGATGTCCATCTTCCACCTTTGATTAGATAGTTAGTGTAGCTTGTCACAAACAACCTCGTAAGGACCAGCAGGTCTGCTGTTGTTTGTTCTCCCTTTGTGTTCCCTTTGTGTTGTCCCTCGCACGCCATCCCCGCCACATCCTCTTCCTGTCCTGCCTGCACTTCACTCCCGCCACCGACTCCTCCTTTCTTTCGCCACTGCCTCATCCTTTCCCACGCACGCCACCCCCGCCACCACCTCCTCCTGTCCCTCGCACGCCATCCCCGCAACCGCCTCCTCCTGTCCCTCGCACGGCACCCCCTCCACCGCCTCCTCTTGTCCCTCGCACTCCACCCCCGCCACCGCCCGCTCCTGTCTTTCGAACGTCACCCCCACCACCGCCTCCTCCTGCTCCTCGCACGCCATCACCGCCACCGCCTCCTCCTGTTCCTCGCACGCAACCCCGCCGCCTCCTCCTGTCCCTCGCACGTTACCCCCGCCACCGCCTCCTCCAGTCATTCGCTTGCCACCTCAGCCGCCGCCTCCTCCTGTCTCTCGCACGCAACCCCCGCCACCGCCTCCTCCAGTCATTCGCTCGCCACACCCGTCCCCGAATCCTCCAGTCCCTCACACGCCGCCCTGACAACAGCCTCACCCTTTCCCACCCACGACATCCTCGCCACCGCCTCTTCCTGTCCCTCGCACTCCACTCCCGCCCCCGACTCTTCCAGTCTTTGAAACGCCACCCCCGCCCCCGCCTCCTCCTCTCTCGCGAACGCCACCCCCGCCAACGCCTCCTCCTGTCCCTCGCATGCCAACCCCGCCACCGCCTTCTCCTATCCCTCGCACGCCATCTCCGCCACGGCCTCCTCCTCTGGGTCGCACGCCACCCACGCCACCTCCTCCTCCTGTCCCTCGCACTCCACCCCCACCACCGCCTCCTCCTGTTTTTCGAACGCCACCCCCGCCACCGCCTCCTCATGTCTCTCGCACGGTAACCCGGCCACCGCCTCATCCTGTTCCTCGCACGACACCCCCACCACCGCCTCCTCCTGTCCCTTGCACGCCACCCCCGATACAGCTTCCTCCTGTCCCACGAACGTCACACCCGCCACCGCCTCCTACTGTCCCTCGAACGTCACCCCCGCCAAAGCCTCTTACTGTCCCTCGCACGCCACCCCCGCCACCGCCTCCTCCTATCTATCTAACGCCGCCACCGCCTCCTACTTTCCCCCGCACCCTACCCACCCCCACCGAGGACTCCTGTCCCTCCCACGCCACCCCCGCCACCGCCTACTCCTGTCCCTCGAACGTCACACTCGCCACCGCCTCCTACTCTCCCTCGAACGTCACCCCCGGCAAAGCCTCCTACTGTCCCTCGCACGCCACCCCCGCCACAGCCTCCCCCTGTCCCTCGCACGCCACCCCAGCCACCGCCTCCTACTGTCCCTCGAACGTCACCCCGCCACCGCCTCCTCCTGTCCCTCGCACGCCAACCCAGACACCGCCTTCTCCTATCTATCGAACGCCATCCCCGCCACTGCCTCCTACTGTCCATCGAACGTCACCCCCGCCACCGCCTCCTCCTTGCATTCGCATGCCACCCCTGCCACCGCCTTCTACTGTCCTCGAACGTCACCCCCGCTACAGCCTCCTACTGTCCCTCGCACGCCACCCCGGCCACCGCTTCCTCCTGTCCCACCCACGCCACCCACGCCATCGCCTCCTACTGTCCCTCGAACGCCAACCCGGCCACCTCCTCCTCCTGTCTCTCGAACGACAACCCGACCACAACCTCCTCCTTTTCCTCCCACGCCACCCTCGCCACCGCTTCCTCCTGTCTCTCCCACGCCACCCCCGCCACCGCCCCTTCCTGTCCCTTGCACCCCACCCCCGCCACTGCCTCTTCCTGCCCCTCGCACGCCAACCCCGCCATCGCCTCTTCCTGTCCCTCCCACGCCACCCCCGCCACCGCTTCCTCCTGTCCCTTGCACGCCACCCCAGAGACCGCATCTTCCTGTCCCTCCCACGCCAGCCCCGCCACCGCCTCCTCCTGTCCCTCGCACGCGACCACATCCACCGCCTCCTCCTGTCCATCGCACTCCAATTCCGCCACCGCCTGCTCCTGTTTTCGCACGCCACCCCAGCGACCGCCTCCTCCTGTCCCTCGCACGCCAGCCCCGCCACCGCCTCCTCCAGTCATTCGCTCGCCACCCCCGCCACCGCCTCCTCCTGTCCCTCGCACGCCACCCCCGCCACCGCCTCCACCAGTCCCACGCAAGACCCCCCCGCCCCCGCCTCCTCCTTTCCGTCGCACGCCACCCCTGCCACCGCCTCCTTCTCTCCCGCGCACGCCACCCTGCCACTGCTGTCCCTTCGCACCCCACCCTCGCCACCGCCTCCTACTGTCCGTCGAACGTCACCACCGCCACAGCCTCCTACTGTCCCTCGCACGCCACCCCCGCCACCGCCTCCTCCTGTCCCTCGCACCCCACCCCCGCCACCGCATCCTCCTGTCCCTCGCACGCCACCCCCGCAACCGGCTCCTCCTGTCCCTCGCACGCCAACCCCGCCACCGCCTCCTCCTTTCCTCCCACGCCACTCCCGCCACCGCCTCCTCCTGTCCCTCCACGCCACCCCTGCCACCTTGCTTTCCACGCCACCCCCTCCACCGCCTCCTCCTGTCACTCGCACTCCAACCCCGCCACCGCCTCCTCCTGTCTTTCGAAGTCACCACTGCTACCGCCTCCTCCTGTTTTCGCACGTTAACCCCCTGCCACCGCATCCTCCTGTTCCTCGCACGCCACCCCCGCCACCGCCTCCTCCTGTCCCTCGCACCCCACCCCGCCACCGCCTCCTTCCTGTCCCTCGCACGCCACCCCTGCCACCACCTCCTCCTGTCCTCGCACGCCACCCCTGCCACCGCCTCCTCCTGTCTCCTCGCACGCCACCCCTGCCAACGCCTCCTCCTGTCACTCGCACTCCACCCCCGCCACCGCCTCCTGTCCTCGCACGCCATCCGCCACCGCCTCCTGTCCCTCGCACGCCACCCCGCCACCGCCTCCTCCTCCTGTCCTCGCACGCCACCCCTGCCACCGCCTCCCTGTCCCTCGCACGCCACCCTGCCACCGCCTCCTCCTGTCCCTCGCACGCCACACCCGCCACCGCCTCGTCCTTTCCCTCGCACGCCACCCCTGCCACCGCCTCCTCCCTCGCCTCGAACCCCCGCCACCGCCTCCTCCTGTCCCTCACACGCCATACCCCGCCACCGCCTCCTCCTGTCCCTCGCACGCCACCCCTGCCACCGCCTCCTCTGTCCCTCTCACGACACCCCTCCCACCGCGTCCTCCTGTCCCTCGCACGCCACCCCCGTCAACGCCTCCTCCTGTCCCTCCCACGCCACCCCGCCACCGCCTCCTCCTGTCCCTCGCACGCCACCCCCGCCACCGCCTCCTCCTGTCCCTCGCACGCCACCCCCGCCACCGCCTCCTCCTGTCCCTCGCACGCCACCCCCGCCACCGCCTCCTCCTGTCCCTCGCACGCCACCCCCGCCACCGCCTCCTCCTGTCCCTCGCACGCCACCCCCGCCACCGCCTCTTCCTGTCTGTGCACGCCATCCCAGCCACCGCCTCCTCCTGTGCCTAGCACGCCAACTCCGCCACCTCCTCCTCCTGTCCCTCGCACGCCACCCCCGCCACCGCCTCCTCCTGTCCCTCACACGCCAACCCCGCCACCGCCTCCTCCTGTCCCTCGCACGCCATCCCCGCCACCGCCTCCTCCTGTCCCTCACATGCCAACCCAGCCACCGCCTCCTCCTGTCCCCTCACGCCATCCCGCCACCGCCTCCTACTGTCCCTCGAACGCCACCCCTGTCACCGCCTCCTCCTTTCCCTCGCACGCCACCCCTGCCACCG
Source organism: Eriocheir sinensis (assembly GCF_024679095.1). Classification (NCBI taxonomy): domain Eukaryota; kingdom Metazoa; phylum Arthropoda; class Malacostraca; order Decapoda; family Varunidae; genus Eriocheir; species Eriocheir sinensis. Next base: position 188,721 of record NW_026110541.1, read on the forward strand.
CCTCCTCCTCTCCCTCGCACGCCAACCCCTGCCACCGCCTCCTCATGTCCCTCCCACGTCACCTCTTCACCGCCTCCTCCTGTCCTCCTCACGCCACCCCCGCCACCGCCTCCTCCTGTCCCTCGCACGCCAACCTCGCCACCGCCTCCTCCTGTCCCTCGAACGCCAACCTCTTCACCGCCTCCTCCTGTCCCTCGCACGCCAACCTCGCCACCGCCTCCTCCTGTCCCTCGAACGCCAACCTCGCCACCGCCTCCTCCTGTCCCTCGCACGCCAACCTCTTCACCGCCTCCTCCTGTCCCTCGAACGCCAACCTCTTCACCGCCTCCTCCTGTCCCTCGAACGCCAACCTCTTCACCGCCTCCTCCTGTCCCTCGAACGCCAACCTCGCCACCGCCTCCTCCTGTCCCTCGCACGCCAACCCCGCCACCGCCTCCTCCTGTCCCTCGCACGCCAACCCCGCCACCGCCTCCTCCTGTCCCTCGAACGCCAACCACGCCACCGCCTCCTCCTGTCCCTCGAACGCCAACCTCTTCACCGCCTCCTCCTGTCCCTCGAACGCCAACCTCGCCACCGCCTCCTCCTGTCCCTCGAACGCCAACCTCTTCACCGCCTCCTCCTGTCCCTCGAACGCCAACCTCGCCGCCGACTCCTCCTGTCCCTCGAACGCCAACCTCTTCACCGCCTCCTCCTGTCCCTCACACGCCATCCCCGCCACCTCCTCTTTCTGTTCCTTGCACTACACTCCCGCCAACAACTCCCCCTTTCTTTCAAAGGCCACCCCCGCCACCGCTGCCTCCTGTCCCTCCCACGCCACTCCAGCCACCGCCTCTTCTTGTCCCTCAGAGGCCACCCCCGCCACCGCCTCCTCCTGTCCTTCGTACGCCACCCCCGCCACCGCCTCCTCCTATCTATCGAACGCCACCCCCGCCACCGCCTCCTCATGTCCCTCGCACGCCAACCCGGCCACAGCCTCTTCCTGTCCCTCTCACGCCAACCCCGCCACAGCCTCCTCCAGTCAATTGCAAGCCACCCCCGCCACCGCCTCCTCCTGTCCCTCGCACGCCACCCCCGCCAACGCCTCCTCCTGTCATTCGCACGCCACCCCGCCGCCGCCTCTTCCTTCCCCTCGCACGCCACCCCCGCCAGCGCCTCATCCTTCCCCTCGCACGCCACCACCGCCACCGCCTCTTCCCTTCCCTCGCACGCCACCCCCGCCAGCGCCTCCTCCTTCCCCTTGCACGCCACCCCTGCCAGCGCCTCCTCCTTCCCCTCGCACGCCACCACCGCCACCGCCTCTTCCCTTCCCTCGCACGCCACCCCCGCCTCCGCCTCCTCATTCCCCTCGCACGCCATCCCCGCCTCCGCCTCCTCCTTCCCCTCGCACGACACCCCCGCCACCGCCTCTTCCTTTCCCTCGCACGCCACCCCCGCCGCAGCCTCCTCCTGTCCCTCGCACGCCACCCCCGCCGGTGCCTCCTCCTGTCCCTCGCACGCCACCCCCGCCACCGCCTCTTCGCTTCCCTCGCACGCCACCCCCGCCGGTGCCTCCTCTTGTCCCTCACACCCCACCACCGCCTCCGCCTCTTCGCTTCCCCTGCACGCAACCCCCGCCTCCGCCTCCTCCTTCTCCTCGCAAGCCACCCCCATCGCCGTCTCCTCCTTTCCCTCGCACGACACCCCCGCCACCGCCTCCTTCTTCCCCTCGCACGCCACCTCCATCGCTGCCTACTCCTTTCACTCGCACGCCACCACCGCCACCTCCTCCTCCTTTCCGTCGCAAGCCACCCACGCCACCTCCTTCTCCTGTCCCTCGTACTCCACCCCCGCAACCGCCTCATCCTGTTCTTCGCACGACACCCCCGCCACCGCCTCCTTCTTCCCCTCGCACGCCACCCCCATCGCTGCCTACTCCTTTCACTCGCACGCCACCACCGCCACCTCCTCCTCCTTTCCGTCGCAAGCCACCCACGCCACCTCTTCCTCCTGTCCCTCATACTCCACCCCCGCCACCGCCTCATCCTGTTCTTCGCACGACACCCCCGCCACCGCCTGCTCTTGTCCCTCGCACGCCAGCCCCGCCACCGCCTCATCCTGTTCTTCGCACGACACCCCGCCCACCGCCTGCTCTTGTCCCTCGCACGCCAGCCCCGCCACCGCCTCATCCTGTTCTTCGCACGACACCCCCGCCACCGCCTGCTCTTGTCCCTCGCACGCCAGCCCCGCCACCGCCTCATCCTGTTCTTCGCACGACACCCCCGCCACCGCCTGCTCTTGTCCCTCGCACGCCAGCCCCGCCACCGCCTCATCCTGTTCTTCGCACGACACCCCCGCCACCGCCTGCTCTTGTCCCTCGCACGCTAGCCCCGCCACCGCCTCATCCTGTTCTTCGCACGACACACCCTCCACCGCCTGCTCTTGTACCTCGCACGCTAGCCCCGCCAAAGCCTCCTCCTGTCCCTCGCACGCCAACCCCGCCACCGCCTCATCCTGTTCTTCGCACGACACCCCCGCCAACGCCTCCTCCTGTCCCTCGCACGCCAACCCCGCCACCGCCTCATCCTGTTCTTCGCACGCCACCCCCGCAACCGCCTCCTCCTGTCCCTCGCACGCCAACCCCGCCACCGCCTCCTATTGTCCTTCGCCTGCCGTCCCCGACACCGCCTCCTACTGTCCCTCGAACATCACCCCCGCCACAGGCTCCTACTGTTCCTCGCACGTCCCCCCCCCCGCCACCGCTTCCTCCTGTCCCTCCCACGCCATCCCCGCCACCGCCTCCTCCTTTCCCTCGCACGCCATCCCCGCCACCGCCTCCTCCTTTCCCTCGCACGCCATCCCCGCCATCGCCTCCTCCTTTCCCTCGCACGCCACTACCGCCACCGCCTCCTCCTTTCCCTCGCACGCCATCCCCGCCACCGCGTCCTCCTTTCCCTCGCACGCCATCCCCGCCACCGCCTCCTCCTTTCCCTCGCACGCCATCCCCGCCACTGCCTCCTCCTTTCCCTCGCACGCCATCCCCGCCACCGCCTCCTCCTTTCCCTCGCACGCCATCCCCGCCATCGCCTCCTCCTTTCCCTCCCACGCCATCCCCGCCACTGCCTCCACCTTTCCCTCGCACGCCATCCTCGCCACCGCCTCCTCCTTTCCCTCGCACGCCATCCTCGCCACCGCCTCCTCCTTTCCCTCGCACGCCAACCCCGCCACCTCCTCCTCCTGTCCCTCGCACGCCAACCCGCCACCGCCTCCTCCTTTCCCTCGCACGCCATACCCGCCACCGCCTCCTCCTTTCCCTCGCACGCCATCCCCGCCACCGCCTCCTCCTTTCACTCGCACGCCAACCTCGCCACCGGCTCCTCCTGTCCCTCGAACGCCAACCTCTTCACCGCCTCCTCCTGTCACTCGAACGCCAACCTCTTCACCGCCTCCTCCTTTCCCTCGCACTCCATCCCCGCCACCGCCTCTTCCTTTCCCTCGCACGCCATCCCCGCCACCGCCTCCTCCTTTCCCTCGCACGCCATCCCCGCCACTGCCTCCTCCTTTCCCTCGCACGCCATCCCCGCCACCGCCTCCTCCTTTCCCTCGCACGCCATCCCCGCCATCGCCTCCTCCTTTCCCTCGCACGCCATCCCCGCCACCGCCTCTTCCTTTCCCTCGCACGCCATCCCGGCCACCGTTTCTTCCTTTCCCTCGCACGCCACCCCCGCCACCGCCTCATCCTTTCCCTCGCACGCCATCCACGCCACCACCACTTCCTTTCCCTCGCACGCTATCCCCGCCACCGCCTCTCCTCCTTTCCTTCGCACGCCATCCCCGCCACCGCCTCTTCCTTTCCCTCGCACGCCATCCCCGCCACCGCTTCTTCCTTTCCCTCGCACACCACCCCCGCCGCTGCCTCCTTCTTTCACTCGCACGCCACCACCTCCCCCGCGTCCTCTTGCCCCCCCACCAACCCGCCAACATCGTCACCCGCACGCCATCCCCGACACCGCCTCATCCTCTACCAGGCACGCCACCCCCCGCCACCGCCTCCTTCTGTCCCTTGCACGCCAACCCCGCCACCACCTCCTCCTGTCCCTCGCACGCCATCCCCGCAACCGCCTCCTCCCGACCCTCGCACGCCACCGCCTGTTCCTGTCTTTCGAGCATCACCCCCGCAACCGCCACCTCCAGGACCTATTTTCGAACGTTAACTCCGCCACCGCCTCATTCTGTTCCTCGCACGCCATCCCCTCCACCGCCTCCTCCTGTCCTTTGCACGCCACCACCGCCAACGCTTCCTCCTGTCCCTCGCACGCCAACCCCGCCGCCGCCTCCTCCTGTCCCTCGCACGCTACCCACGCCACCGCCTCTTTCAGTCATTTTCTCGCCACCCGCGCCGCCGCCTCTTGTCTCTAGCACGCCACCCCCGCCACCGCCTTCTCTTATCCCTCCCACGACATCCTCGGCACCGCCTCCTCCTGTCCTTCGCACGCCACCACCTCCAACGCTTCCTCCTGTCCCTCTCACGCCAACCCCGCCGCCGCCTCCTCCTGTCCCTCGCACGCCACCCCCGCCACCGCCTCTTCCAGTCATTTCTCTCGCCACCCGCTGCGCCGCCGCCTCCTGTTTCTAGCACGCCGCCCCGGTCACCGCCTCCTCCTCTCCATATCACGACATCCTCGACACCGCCTCTTCCTGTCCCTCCCACTCCACCCCCGCCACCGACTCCTCCAGTCTTTCAAACGACACGCCCGCCACCGCCTCCTCCTGTCTCCCTCACCCCACCCCCGCCAACGCCTCCTCCTGTCCCTCACATGCCACCCCCGCCACCGCCTTCTCCTATCCCTCGCAGGCCATCTTCGCCACCGCCTCCTCCTTTCCGTCGCAAGCCACCCACGCCACCTCCTCCTCCTGTCCCTCGCACTCCATCCCCGCCACCGCCTCCTCATGTCCCTCGCACGCTAACCCCGCCACCCCCTCATCCTGTTCTTCGTACGACACCCCCGCCACCGCCTGCTCCTGTCCCTCGCACGCCAACCCGCCACCGCCTCCTTCTGTCATTCGCACACCACCCCCGACACCGCATCCTACTGTCCCTCGAACGTCACCCCCGCCACAGGCTCCTACTGTCGTCAGCATCCCACCCTGAGCACTAAGCCATGGTCAGCATCCCACCCTGAACACTAAGCCAGGGTCAGCATCCCACCCTGAACACTAAGCCATGGTCAACATCCCACCCTAAACACTAAGCCAGGGTCAGCATCTCACCTTGAACACTAAGCCAGGGTCAGCATCTCACCCTGAGCACTAAGCCAGGGTCAGCATCTCACCCTGAACACTAAGCCAGGGTCAGCATCTTACCCTGAACACTAAGCCAGGGTCAGCATCTCACCCTGAACACTAAGCCAGGGTCAGCATCCCACCCTGAACACTAAGCCAGGGTCAGCATCCCACCATGAACACTATGCCAGGGTCAGCATCCCACCCTGAACACTAAGCCAGGGTCAGCATCCCACCCTGAGCACTAAGCCAGGGTCAGCATCCCACCCTGAACACTAAGCCAGGGTCAGCATCCCACCCTGAACACTAAGCCAGGGTCACCATCCCTCTGAACACTAAGCCAGGTCAGCATCCCACCATGAATGTTAAGTCAGGGTCAGCATCCCACCCTGAACACTAAGCCATTGTCAGCATCCCACCCTGAACGTTAAGCCAGGGTCAGCATCCCACCCTGAACACTAAGCCAGGGTCAGCATCCCACCCTGAACACTAACCCAGGGTCAGCATCCCACCCTGAACACTAAGCCAGGGTCAGCATCCCACCCTGAACACTAAGCCAGGGTCAGCATCCCACCCTGAACGGTAAGCCAGGGTCAGCATCCCACCCTGAACACTAAGACAGGGTCAGCATCCCACCCTGAGCACTAAGCCAGGGTCAGCATCCCACCCTGAACACTAAGCCAGGGTAAGCATCCCACCCTGAACACTAAGCCAAGTTCACTATCCCACCCTGAACACTAAGCCAGGATCAGCATCCCACCCTGAAAGTTAAGCCAGGGTCAGCATCCCACCTTGAACACTAAGCCAGGGTCAGCATCCCACCCTGAACACTAAGCCAGGGTCAGCATCACACCTTGAACACTAAGCCAGGGTCAGCATCCCACCCTGAACGCTAAGCCAGGGTCAGCATCCCACCTTGAACACTAAGCCAGGGTCAGCATCCCACCCTGAACACTAAGCCAGGGTCAGAATCCCACCCTGAACACTAAGCCAGGGTCTGCATGCTGCCTGAACATAGCTAGTGTCAGCATCCTACCCTGAACGGTAAGCCATGTTCTGCATCCCAACCTGATTACTAAGCCAGGGTCAGTATCCCAATCTGAACACTAAGCCAGGGTCAGCATCCCACCCTGAACACTATGCCAGGGTCAGCATCCCACCCTGAACATTAAGCCAGGGTCAGCATCCCACCCTGAACACTATGCCAGGGTCAGCATCCCACCCTGAACATTAAGCCAGGGTCAGCATCCCACCCTGAACATTAAGCCAGGGTCAGCATCCCACCCTGAACACTAATCCAGGGTCAGCATCCCACCCTGAACATTAAGCCAGGGTCAGCATCCCACCCTGAACACTATGCCAGGGTCTGCATCCCACCCTGAACACTAAGCCAGGGTCAGCTTCCCACCCTGAACACTAAGCCAGGGTCAGCATCCCACCCTGAACACTAAGCCAGGTCAGCATCCCACCCTGAACACTAAGCCAGGGTCAGCATCCCACCCTGAACACTAAGCCAGGGTCAGCATCCCACCCTGAACACTAAGCCAGGGTCAGCATCCCACCCTGAACACTAAGCCAGGGTCAGCATCCCACCCTGAACACTAAGCCAGGGTCAGCATCCCACCCTGAACACTAAGCCAGGGTCAGTATCTCATCCTGAACACTAAGCAAGGGTCAGCATCCCACCTTGAACACTAAGCCAGGGTCAGCATCCCACCCTGAACACTAAGCCAGGGTCAGCATCCCACCGTGAACACTAAGCCAGGGTCAGCATCCCACCCTGAGCGCTAAGCCAGGTCAGCATCCCACCTTGAACACTAAGCCAGGGTCAGCATCCCACCCTGAACACTAAGCCAGGGTCAGTATCCCACCCTGAACACTAAGCCAGGGTCAGCATACCACCCTGAACACTAAGCTAGTGTCAGCATCCTACCCTGAACGGTAAGCCATGTTCTGCATCCCAACCTGATTACTAAGCCAGGGTCAGTATCCCAATCTGAACACTAAGCCAGGGTCAGCATCCCACCCTGAACACTATGCTAGGATCAGCATCCCACCCTGAACACTATGCCAGGGTCAGCATCCCACCCTGAACATTAAGCCAGGGTCAGCATCCCACCCTGAACACTATGCCAGGGTCAGCATCCCACCCTGAACATTAAGCCAGGGTCAGCATCCCACCCTGAACATTAAGCCAGGGTCAGCATCCCACCCTGAACACTAATCCAGGGTCAGCATCCCACCCTGAACATTAAGCCATGGTCAGCATCCCACCCTGAACACTATGCCAGGTTCTGCATCCCACCCTGAACACTAAGCCAGGGTCAGCTTCCCACCCTGAACACTAAGCCAGGGTCAGCATCCCACCCTGAACACTAAGCCAGGGTCAGCATCCCACCCTGAACGCTAAGCCAGGGTCAGCATCCCACCCTGAACACTATGCCAGGGTCAGCATCCCACCCTGAACACTAAGCCAGGGTCAGCATCCCACCCTGAACACTAAGCCAGGGTCAGCATCCCACCCTGAACACTAAGCCAGGGTCAGCATCCCACCCTGAACACTAAGCCAGGGTCAGCATCCCACCCTGAACACTAAGCCAGGGTCAGCATCCCACCCTGAACACTAAGCCAGGGTCAGCATCCCACCCTGAACGTTAAGCCAGGGTCAGCATCCCACCCTGAACACTAAGCCAGGGTCAGCATCCCACCCTGAACACTAAGCAAGGGTCAGCATCCCACCCTGAACACTAGGCCAGGGTCAGCATCCCACCCTGAACACTAAGCCAGGGTCAGCATCCCACCCTGAACGTTAAGCCAGGGTCAGCATCCCACCCTGAACACTAAGCCAGGGTCAGCATCCCACCCTGAGCACTAAGCCATGGTCAGCATCCCACCCTGAACACTAAGCCAGGGTCAGCATCCCACCCTGAACACTAAGCCAGGGTCACTATCCCACCCTGAACACTAAGCCAGGATCAGCATCCCACCCTGAAAGCTAAGCCAGGGTCAGCATCCCACCTTGAACACTAAGCCAGGGTCAGCATCCCACCCTGAACACTAAGCCAGGGTCAGCATCCCACCATGAACACTAAGCCAGGGTCAGCATCCCACCCTGAACGCTAAGCCAGGGTCAGCATCCCACCTTGAACACTAAGCCAGGGTCAGCATCCCACCCTGAACACTAAGCCAGGGTCAGTATCCCACCCTGAACACTAAGCCAGGGTCAGCATACCACCCTGAACACTAAGCTAGTGTCAGCATCCTACCCTGAACGGTAAGCCATGTTCTGCATCCCAACCTGATTACTAAGCCAGGGTCAGTATCCCAATCTGAACACTAAGCCAGGGTCAGCATCCCACCCTGAACACTATGCTAGGATCAGCATCCCACCCTGAACACTATGCCAGGGTCAGCATCCCACCCTGAACATTAAGCCAGGGTCAGCATCCCACCCTGAACACTATGCCAGGGTCAGCATCCCACCCTGAACATTAAGCCAGGGTCAGCATCCCACCCTGAACATTAAGCCAGGGTCAGCATCCCACCCTGAACACTAATTGTAATGTGTATATTATAAAAAAATATGAATGTGTGAATGTATGTCGTATCGCCATGGCCCAGTGGCGCCAGGACGTTACACACAGACGCTACGTTGTGCTTACGAGGTGCTCCTTGCCGTGGGAACGGTGCTGATGCAGCAAGCATGCTATCCGCTGGCCGCTCCTGTACCAAGAGAAGCCGGCAGATCAGAGCGGGCGGCGGACGAGGGCACAGGACTTCTCGGAGTGTGCGTACGACTTACGACTCGTCCACAAAATACTGTAACTATTCTGTGAATATATTTAAAAAGCAATACAACCATTTAATCAACCAGAGAGAGAGAGAGAGTAAATGAAGTGAACTCAAAGTGAACTTAACGGCTCCGCTCGGCCAACACATAACACACATCACTTAACTAAAAGGCTATGGTGTTGTCTCACGACTTCTATCAACTGGAAAACGCAGGCAACGGTACACCGGACCTCACGTGAGATAACAGTTCGCGCCTTAAACAAAAACACAAAAAAAACAGCTAACAAAAAGGCTAACAAAAGTGGTGAACAGCGGCTTCCGGACCTTCTCCGAAGTGTTCTGTGTGTTATCTCTCTCTCTTTTACCACTTAACACTTTACGGTGGCAAGTGTCGTCAAGGGGCAGACAGGCAAGTGTGCAGGAAAGCTGACACAAGCATCGCCATTCCCCCTTGGCCCGTCCGAGTCGAGTCAGCACACTCCACCACACCGCCCCGCGCGCCCCGCCCCGCGCGCCCCGCCCCGACGCGCGCCCACATCGCCCACTGTCGGGATCCCGCTTCCCAATTCTGGGACGCCCACTTGTCTGCCTACGACACAGTCATTCGTGGGTGGGCGCTCACCTTCGCCTTGGTGGAGATCTTGGTGGAGCGTGGTCGCTCCTCCGCCCCTTCCTCACCGCTGCCAGCCGCTGCCGGGCACTGCCGGCGGTCTCTCTGGCCGCTCCAAGGACGCGGGGGCAGCCAGCCAAGGACGGGGACAGCCAGCCAAGGACGAGGGCGAGCCAGCCGAGGACGAAGGAGTGCCACGGGCACAATCTTCACACTTTTTTTTATGGTATTCACATGCATGTAGCTGACACACCACTAATTATATTAATACACCACTTGTTGATGACATTTCAGGTGATTTTTTACGTGCTTTGTGTGTCTCCGTGTGGAGCCGTATCTAGTTTCCCTTAGGCTGTTGAATTTTATTCAGGTGTAGAGGGATGTTTAATATTTTTCCTGATTTGTGAACATTGTTTGCATTTTATATATAATCCTTCATTTTTTTTCTCCTTTCTTTTGTGTGTTTTCTTGCACAGTGGGGAAGTTTTTATCATGCTAAGTATTCACTCATTGTTCTTTTCCCTCTTTTTAATGCGTTTTGGAAGCATCTGAGGCGAGTGAGCACACACTTAGCGGTGATACTTTTTCTTTTCCCATATTTTTCCTCATGAAGCCATATTTTCCTAATGCCTTTTTTTTAAATGGCAGGTCAGTCTGATAAAGAGATAGACATTTTGGCCAAGGAGTTCCAGAAGTTGATGCAGGATTCGGAAGCGCCCGCCGAGGATGACAATTCCCGTGTCCTAAGGAGCGGGTCAACTCATGACAGAGTTCCTCCTCCTCCTCCTTCTCTCCCGCATGATAACAAAGGTAATATCTTGACTAACCAAGAATTAACAATGGCTACTAACACTATTAAACTTCTGCCGACTACGGCATCAGTCAGAGCTTTCGCAGGCAATGAATCGGATTACAGTGCGAGAGACTTCATCCTGCAATGCGAGGATGTTATGAACAACTCATTTGTGTCAGAACCGGGTGATAAAATCTCCTTCATTAGGTCTAGATTAAAGCCGGGGTCAGAAGCATCAGCTGTTATGTACACCAGCGCGTTCATGGAACCGCAACAAACCAAGGATTATGCCCAGTTTCGGTCACATTTTCTGGAGTCTTTTGGGGAAGATGTTAGGCACAGCCTCGTCAAAGGTGTTAATGTAGCTGTGACCAAATTGATTTCAGCTGTGGAGAGTAAAGAGCTTTTAGCCGGACAAGTAGACGCCTATCGGTTGTCTACTGATATGGGCGTCTATCTGAAAGCTGGTGGCTGGACTGAGGGAGAGAATATGTCTCTATCCAATGTTCTCAAATTTTTTGAATTTTTTGTATACATGGCTGTCATCAAGGGCCAGTTTCGAAAAGGTTCTTTATCCCTAGCCTACGGCCCCACTGACAAGTTGCACGACTTCATGCTTAAAATAAAAACTAAGATGGAGGAGAAAGACGGAGCGCCAGTCCCCGCTGTAGCCTCTGTCGACCAGAAGGCCGCTAATGTTAGCGCGTCCTCATCAGTGGTGGCGGGCACCACCGAAAAGCCTAAGCGCCACTGTTCATACTGTCAGCGCGACGGTCATACGGTTGACTATTGTCTAAAACGTCAGCGGGATCGCAAGGCTACTAGGGAGAAGGGAGGCTCGCCGATGTCAGGCAAATCTGCTTATCAGAAGACCCCGGCCGCTTCAAAAAGTCGAGCCGCGGGCTACCACACTGGCAAGTTCTGTTTTGTTCACGGTGCTGGTAGACACACCACAGAGGAGTGTTTCTCTGTGCTCCAGTTAAAGAAAGAGCGAGCAGGAAAGTTCGTGAAGGGGTCGGGGGAAGCCGAGCGCCCCCCCAAAACCGACCCAGGGTAGCAACCCGGGGGGGGGAGGATACCGAGACTGCAGTGCAGGCTGACAAAAGTAGCTTGTATGAATCTGTTGTGCCGCGTGCAGTCAACCTGAAATAATGGCGCTTAAAGTCAAGCTGGGTCCGCTACAAGCGTCATTTGCGGTCGACACCGGCGCGGCGGTTAATGTGTTGTCTGAAAGGACATACTTAGCTTTGAAACGCGCGTCGCGGGGAGGCCGCTACCAGCTACGACCCTCGGACCTGAGCCTTTGCGGTGTCACCGCCGACAGGCTTAACATCCTTGGGTTGGTGAGTTTGCCAGTGAGTTTGGGACGAAACACCCCTGTCATGCGTTTGGATTTTTACGTGACGTCAAACTTTTCCCTGCCGTCTGACGGTCTTCTTGGGTTGTCGTCACTGAGGTCTAACCGCATGGTAATACATCCAGATAGTAATACAGTGAGGTTTCAAGGAGATGTTTCAAGGCCATGGATCAACCTGTGCGCCTCGCTTCTCCCTGGGAAAGAAGAGAAATACCCAGCAAGGGTCGGGAAAGTGTTTCTCCTGAGTCGGTCGTGCATACCGTGCCGACTCTTTCCACGGTGCCGGTGCATGGCGCGGGCACCACTTCACTTCATGGTCAACCACCAACACCAGCTGACGTTTGTGGGGGATGGAAAATGTCAATGCGATAGTCGTGGGAATCACGAAATCCCTCAGCGAACCGCAATGCACGTCCCTGTGTCAGTCCCTAACGCCACCGTAGGTTGTGACATCTGCCTAGAAGGGCCTAGTCGTGTCAACACGCTAGCGATAGAGTCCACCCTTAACACGGTGCGCGAGGGAGGTAGGACCGTAGCTTTAGTGGTTAATGCCACTGGCGGTCCAGTTAAACTCAGAAATGGAGTCATTTTGGGTCGCGCTTTAGCGTTCGACGGACAGGTGTCCCCAGACCCTTTAGAGTTACAGCGGCCTTGTGTCGGCGCAGTGGGTCAACCCGCCGCCGGCGACACATCTTGTCAGGCCTCATCTGTCGATTCTTTAGTCAAAGTGGTCGATTATCCCGAGCTTAAGGGCCCGCTTCTGAAACTTTTACATCAGTATCGTGATGTCATTGCCCTGCCCGGTGAACCTTTAGGTGCGACTGCTGCGACAGAACACAACATTAGGGTTAAACCCGACACCAAACCGGTGTACATTCCTGCGTACAGACTCCCACACAGTCAAAGGCAGGTTGTAGATGAACAGGTTAAAGATATGTTTGACCAGGGTGTTATTCAGCATTCCCGGTCTCCGTGGAACTCGCCCTTGTTTCTAGTCCCTAAAAAGGACGGGAGTTTCAGGCCTGTCATCGATTTTAGGAAAGTAAATGAGGTGACTGAGGATGATAGGTACCCTCTGCCTGTTTTAGGTGACTTGTTAATGTCCCTGGGGCAAGGGAATAATATTTTCAGTAGTCTTGACCTTTTAAGTGGGTACTGGCAGGTGCCGATGGCAGCTGAATCCAGAGAGATTACAGCCTTCAGTACCCCTAGCGGTCATTTTGAATGGTTAAGGATGCCATTCGGCCTCAAAACCGCACCCATTACTTTTCAGAGGATGATCAACACATTGTTCTCAGACATGATAGGCAAAGAAGTCTATGCATATTTAGATGATTTAATCATCTGCAGCAAGGATGGCGCCAGTCACCTAGCTAAACTAGAAGCGGTTCTGCTTAAACTCAGAGGCGCTGGCCTTAAGGCCAAGCTGACTAAATGTGAATTTTTAAAGGCGAAAATCACCTTTTTAGGCCACACTGTTGATGGAGATGGTATCCACACGATGGACGATAAAATATCGGCCATAAAGAATTTTCCGCAACCCAAGACCGTCGAAAACGTTCGGTCTTTCCTTGGGTTGTCCGGCTACTATAGGCCTTTCATACAAGGTTTTGCCAAAATTGCTTCGCCTCTAACACAACTCTTAAAGAAAGAGGTCCCTTTTCACTGGAATGCCCCACAACACAAGAGTTTTACAGACTTGAAGTCAGCGTTAATCAACGCTCCAGCCTTGGCATTCCCGGACTACAACGTCCCTTTTACACTTTTTACAGATGCCTCAGCCCTGGGTCTTGGTGCTGTTTTGATGCAACCGGACGCTCGCGGTAAAAATCGCGCTATTGCGTACGCAAGTCGTACTTTAAACCAGGCTGAGTCGAACTATTCAGTGACCCATCAGGAAACCCTAGCGGTTGTTTGGGCTCTTAAACATTTTAGGGATATTATCCTTGGCTATCCTATCACTGTCTTTACGGACCACGCGCCAGTCACCGAGCTTTTTAAAGGTAGAAACCTCACCGGTCGCCTCGCACGGTGGTACCTGACTATCCAGGAGTTTGGGCCAACCTTTAAGTATTTACCTGGCCGCGCGAATGTCGTCGCGGATTCACTGTCTAGGAACGTACCTGTTGGCTCAGTGGCAGAAGCGCTTGCTGAAATTCAAAATTTCAGTCTTAAGGATTTAGCAGCAGCCCAGCGTCGCCATGACGTTTGGGGTAAGGTAATATACGCTCTGGAGTCGGGTGACGAAACAAGTCTCCCGCCTCTACCTGTGTCTTTTTCACAATTCTTCTTGTCACAGGACGGTGTCCTGTGCCGCTACTGGCCCCGCAAAAAGGAGTCCGTTGCACAGTTTGTGATACCGGAGTGTTATGTACCGGCGGTGCTGAACTTAGTTCATGACGCGATCATTGCTGGTCACCCGGGGAGGGAGCGCACACGAACAGCGGCCCGAGCGGCCTATTTTTGGCCAACCATGCGTGTAGATATTGACGCGTATGTGGCTAAGTGTGTCAAGTGTGCCCAACATAAAGGGACGGTGCCTAGGCCTGCGCCCATCCTAGAATACCCGCCCCCTGCCCGGCCTTGGGATGTAGTTTCTATTGACTTGCTACAGCTTCCCGCCAGCCACCAGGGCTCTAGGTACCTCTTAGTTTGTGTAGATCACTTGTCTCGGTACGTTGTTTTAGCCCCAGTGCAAGATAAATCTGCTAAGTCCATTGCTCATGCCCTGATAACTCATCTCATTTGTCCGTATTCCACACCTAGAGTGTTGTTAAGTGATAATGGAACCGAGTTTCGAAATCAACTTTTAGCAGAAATATGCAAACAGTTTGCCATTACCCAATCTTTTACAGTCAGTTATCACCCAGCCAGCAACGGCCTTGTTGAGCGCGCGAATAGGAAGATTTTAGATGTCTTGCGCCCGGTCGTTAGCGGACTTCAGCATACATGGGAGGACTGGCTGGCATATGTTGCAGCAAGCATAAACAACAGTGTTTGTGAGTCAACGGGACAATCTCCCCACTACATAATTTTTGGGGTTGAGAAGAGACTCCCGTATGACCTGCTTGGTAGTTCTCATTCACCTGTATATAATGCAGATGATTATTCTAAGGTTCAACTCAAGGTTTTCACAGACATTCATAGAGAAGTCAGAAATAGACTACTGGCTACATCTGAGGCTATGTGCTTGCAGCAACACAAGCGTGCCGCCCCTGTTTCCTTGAAAGTGGGTGACTTTGTTATGATTCGAGTCCCAGAGAGACATTCGAAGTTGTCCCCTAAATTCGTGGGCCCACGCCAGATAGTTAGGCAACTAGGTGGTCACAAATTTGAGCTTTATGATCTCATTTTTAATTCATACGAAATTGTGCATAGTGATCGCCTCAAAAAGACAGACGCCCAGCCTGAGGTCATCGATTCGACTTTAGTTGAACCAGCGAGAACCGCCTGTTTGCCTCAGCCTGACGATGCTTTGTCTATCTTTCCAACACACGACTATAACCTGCGTCCTCGCCAATAAGGGTTTTCTGCTTGGTTCCAGGCAATGTTGTCCCTTACCTTCTACTTCCTTCTGCGCTCCGTTCTGGCTGCAGACCCTGCGCACCTCAAGCCGGGGGCCCTCTCTGCTCATTTGGGCCGGGTTTCTCTGGTCGAGGATGTCCTGTGGGTCCAGTACCCGTTTACTGCTCTGGTGGAAATACCAGGCACACTGAGGACAATAACGGAACAAGTGACTGGGGTTGTGTTGCAGATGGATATCAATGCTCCTGAAGACGGTCTCCTGCGTCTGATGCATGACCGCATAAAGTACTTGAATGATACTCTAACCCTGGCTTTGGAGAACTACGCAGCTCTTTCGTTTCCTAACCGTACTAAACGGGGCTTGATTGATGGGATTGGGCAACTTTCCCGCATGTTGTTTGGAACCGCCATGGATGAGGATGTGGAGGAACTGCGGGATAGGTATAACCGTTTGGCTTCACTTGCTGCTACTCAACACAAAACCATTAGGATGAATTCCTTCCACATTTCCAGACTTGAGCATGCAGTACAGGATATTGCTTCTTATTCCCGAACCTTAGGCTCTTCCATTAATGAGTTGTGGACCGGCATGGCTAATATGTACCAAATGGAACTTGTTCTACAAACCTTGCCTGCCTTGGAGAGTGCAGTCAACTCTATCCTCCATACTAATGCTCTGGTAATACAGAATGTAGTGGATGCAGACTGTGGTAGGGTTACCTCTTCTCTTTTTCCTGTCAGGGATTTGCAAAGGCTTTGAAAATAGGAGTAGAGAACCACCAACTAACACCTTTGTTTGACATGCATGCCATACAACAATTCTATCCCTTGCTTGAGTCTTTCCTGAAGTAGTAAGCTATAGTAATTCACGTTCACTTCAGGTCAAAGGATGTGTTTGAGGTTTATCAGCTGGAACCTTTCCCTTTCTCAATCAATAACTCGGTGATGGTGCTGGACTTACCTGCCACAGTGGTCTTAATTCGTAATGATCTATCGCTTTATGCAACGGGCCAGCCGTCAGACCTAGGGTCCTGCAAAACAGAGTATCACAATCTCTATTTTGCTCAGCGTCACTTTTGCATTCCTCCCGTTGACAGGTGGTATCTGCGAGGTGGTGCTGACCCAGTCGGATGCTTCTAAAGCTCTAGAGACTTGCCCCTATCGTCACGTCGCCCCTAAATCGCTTTTCCACAGGAGGTTCTCCGGATTTCACTACTTCTTTTTCACACTACCAGTGTTTGTGACAGTGGTCTGTCCCGAAGGTTCAACTTATAGAGAGGTTGCAGGTCACCTGGTGGTACGGGTGGCTTGTTCCCTACGTTCTGTCAATTTGACAACCTTTCCGGAGACGCTCCATCATGGATTTGCGGCCAAAAATGCCATCCCAATCTATCCTATTGACAGTTTAGTGAATCTCACCTTTTCTAGGATGAAGTATGTGACAAATAGCCTTTCCGAGCTAACCTTTTCAAATTTCTCGGAATTGGAGTCAGCTGTCCATGACTCTCTACCGGTTTACCTTGCCCCATATGTACATTACCCATCACTGCTCTTACCGGTGGTTCTTTTTATAATCATTGTCATCCCCCTGTTCTGCCTTGTTAAGCGGGCTCTGACTTTGTACAACCATCTTCAGGCAAGAGTTGCCCCACCGCGCTGAGTTCGTACGCATTGTGACTCGAAGATTCAGTTTGTATCAAATCTTCTTCACGGATTTTTTTTTTCTTTTCTTATTACTATTCCACATAGCTCCATTACCATGTATCCTAATGACAATTTAGTCAATTTGTTTTTTTTTTAGGATGTATTTTGTAAATAACTATTCGAGCTATTGTTTTGTTTTCTCGGAATAGTGCTGAGCTTCCACGTCCACGACTCTAGCCCTGTTTACCTCGCCCTGTATGTACTTTGCCCATTTATTGTTACTTCCATGATTATTTTTCTTGTCATTGGCATTTCCCGATGTTGTATCGTTAGGCGGGCTCTGACTTGTATATATTTTTTTTTTTACATGCAACCATAATAGGCCCTCGTTTAACTAGTACACATTGTGCGACTGTAACATGGGTAGGTACACTGATTTTAAGGGTCGGATGAGCCGCGAGGTCGCGACTTTTTCCGTGACCGAGCGATGTAATGTGTATATTATAAAAAAATGTGAATGTGTGAATGTATGTCGTATCGCCATGGCCCAGTGGCGCCAGGACGTTACACACAGACGCTACGTTGTGCTTAGGAGGTGCTCCTTGCCGTGGGAACGGTGCTGATGCAGCAAGCATGCTATCCGCTGGCCGCTCCTGTACCAAGAGAAGCCGGCAGATCAGAGCGGGCGGCGGACGAGGGCACAGGACTTCTCGGAGTGTGCGTACGACTTACGACTCGTCCACAAAATACTGTAACTATTCTGTGAATATATTTAAAAAGCAATACAACCATTTAATCAACCAGAGAGAGAGAGAGAGTAAATTAAGTGAACTCAAAGTGAACTTAACGGCTCCGCTCGGCCAACACATAACACACATCACTTAACTAAAAGGCTATGGTGTTGTCTCACGACCTCTATCAACTGGAAAACGCAGGCAACGGTACACCGGACCTGACGTGAGATAACAGTTCGCGCCTTAAACAAAAACACACAAAAAAACAGCTAACAAAAAGGCTAACATAATCCAGGGTCAGCATCCCACCCTGAACATTAAGCCAGGGTCAGCATCCCACCCTGAACACTATGCCAGGGTCTGCATCCCACCCTGAACACTAAGCCAGGGTCAGCTTCCCACCCTGAACACTAAGCCAGGGTCAGCATCCCACCCTGAACACTAAGCCAGGGTCAGCATCCCACCCTGAACGCTAAGCCAGGGTCAGCATCCCACCCTGAACACTATGCCAGGGTCAGCATCCCACCCTGAACACTAAGCCAGGGTCAGCATCCCACCCTGAACACTAAGCCAGGGTCAGCATCCCACCCTGAACACTAAGCCAGGGTCAGCATCCCACCCTGAACACTAAGCCAGGGTCAGCATCCCACCCTGAACACTAAGCCAGGGTCAGCATCCCACCCTGAGCACTAAGCCAGGGTCAGCATCCCACCCTGAACACTAAGCCAGGGTCAGCATCCCACCCTGAACACTAAGCCAGGGTCAGCATCCCACCCTGAACACTAAGCCAGGGTCAGTATCTCATCCTGAACACTAAGCCAGGGTCAGCATCCCACCTTGAACACTAAGCCAGGGTCAGCATCCCACCCTGAACACTAAGCCAGGGTCAGCATCCCACCTTGAACACTAAGCCAGGGTCAGCATCCCACCCTGAACGCTAAGCCAGGGTCAGCATCCCACCTTGAACACTAAGCCAGGGTCAGCATCCCACCCTGAACACTAAGCCAGGGTCAGTATCCCACCCTGAACACTAAGCCAGGGTCAGCATACCACCCTGAACACTAAGCTAGTGTCAGCATCCTACCCTGAACGGTAAGCCATGTTCTGCATCCCAACCTGATTACTAAGCCAGGGTCAGTATCCCAATCTGAACACTAAGCCAGGGTCAGCATCCCACCCTGAACACTATGCTAGGATCAGCATCCCACCCTGAACACTATGCCAGGGTCAGCATCCCACCCTGAACATTAAGCCAGGGTCAGCATCCCACCCTGAACACTATGCCAGGGTCAGCATCCCACCCTGAACATTAAGCCAGGGTCAGCATCCCACCCTGAACATTAAGCCAGGGTCAGCATCCCACCCTGAACACTAATCCAGGGTCAGCATCCCACCCTGAACATTAAGCCAGGGTCAGCATCCCACCCTGAACACTATGCCAGGGTCTGCATCCCACCCTGAACACTAAGCCAGGGTCAGCTTCCCACCCTGAACACTAAGCCTGGGTCAGCATCCCACCCTGAACACTAAGCCAGGGTCAGCATCCCACCCTGAACGCTAAGCCAGGGTCAGCATCCCACCCTGAACACTATGCCAGGGTCAGCATCCCACCCTGAACACTAAGCCAGGGTCAGCATCCCACCCTGAACACTAAGCCAGGGTCAGCATCCCACCCTGAACACTAAGCCAGGGTCAGCATCCCACCCTGAACACTAAGCCAGGGTCAGCATCCCACCCTGAACACTAAGCCAGGGTCAGCATCCCACCCTGAACACTAAGCCAGGGTCAGCATCCCACCCTGAACACTAAGCCAGGGTCAGCATCCCACCCTGAACACTAAGCCAGCGTCAGCATCCCACCCTGAACACTAAGCCAGCGTCAGCATCCCACCCAGGCAACTATTTTTCTTCCTTTCTTTCTTCCGTTCATCTCATTCCGTCCATCTGTATATTTTTTTCTGAATCTACATCTGCTTTGTTGCCTTCTTTGTTTACTTCCTCCCTTTCTCCTATTCCTTATATTTTTCTTCCTTTCTTTCTTCATATTTTCCATCCCTCCCTCCATTCTTCTATCTCTAATATAATTTTTTTCTTTATAATAGTATTCTTTTCTTTCTTCTTTCTCTTACACTTCAGTTCATCCCTTTATTCCTGTCTTTCTGTGTTCCTTCGTCTGTCCATCTAAGCCAGGGTGAAGCCAAAGATAATCAAGCCGCTGCCGGTTTTCTTTTTTCTCTTAGTTTTAGTTTTCCTCAGTTTCGTTTTTTTTTTGTTGTTGTTTTGATTTTTGAATAAATTTTTTTTTTTTTTTTTTTTTTTTACTTTTTTTTCTTGGTTTTGAGTTCAAACGTTTCGTTACATTTTGTCATTATATGTTTTTAGTTTTCTAATTTTTGACTGATCAGGAGTTAACCTTTTTAGATTTGTTTTTTCGACTATTGCTTGAGTTGATTTCTTTGTTGCTTTTTTCTTTTTCTTTTTTATGGCTTCTTTATTTTGATGTCTTGTTGGTGACTTAACGATTTCGTTATATTTTGGAAAGTTAGCTATTTTTTTTTTTGTCGGGGGGGATTTTGTCCTTTTTAGGTTACGTCGTGAGGAGATTTTTTGTTGCAAATGGTCAGGGCAGTGTTCAGAGTGTCCAGGGAGTGTCAGGGGCCTTGTTGCGTGGGTCGTCATCAGCGTGTCCGCCCATTGTTCAGAGAGTGTCCAGGGAGTGTCAGGGGCCTTGTTGCGTGGGTCGTCATCAGCGTGTCCTTCCATTGTTCAGAGAGTGTCCAGGGAGTGTCAGGGGGCCTTGTTGCGTGGGTCGTCATCAGCGTGTCCGTCCATTGTTCAGAGAGTGTCCAGGGTGTGTCAGGGGCCTTGTTGCGTGGGTCGTCATCAGCGTGTCCGTCCATTGTTCAGACAGTGTCCAGGGAGTGTCAGGGGCCTTGTTGCGTGGGTCGTCATCAGAGTGTCAATCCATTGTTCAGAGAGTGTCCAGGGAGTGTCAGGGGCCTTGTTGCCTGGTTCGTCATCAGAGTGTCAGTCCATGTTGTGTTTCCATGACTTTTTATATTTTCGTATTCTTTTTCTGTAATATCGTTTCTTCGGTATTTTATTTTCCGTTTCCTGGTGTTGTGCAGGCTAGCTGTATCGCCATTCTTGGTGCGGTATGCTGCTCAGGATGAGTCTCCCTCACCCCAGAGGAGTCAGCAACCCTACCCAACACACAGCGCCAAAGGCATTACTCTGCTATATTTTTTTTTTCCCTTTTCTTGATGTTGTGTTTATATCACTTCTTTTTTCTCGTGTTTTTTTCTCTAATATTCATTATTCGGTGATATTTTTCTTTATTTTCCGTTTCCTGGTGTTGTACTGGCTAGCTGTATCGCCTTGTCTGGTGCTGTATGCTGCTCAGGATGAGTCTCCCTCACCCCAGAGGAGTCAGCAACCCTACCCAACACACAACACCTAAGGCTTTTCTATGCTAGATTTTTTCCCTTTTCTTGATTGTGTGTTTCAATCACTTCTTTATTTTCGTCTTCTTGTTATTGTGATTTTAATTCTTCGGTGTTATTTTCTTTATTTTCCGTTTCCTGGTGTTTTGCAGGCTAGCTGTATCGCCTTATCTTGGTGTTGTATGCTGCTCAGGATGAGTCTCCCTCACCCCAGAGGAGTCAGCAACCCTACCCAACACACAACACCAAAGGCCTTAATGCTTGCCCCAATGAGTTGTTTCACTTTCATGATGTTGTGTTTCTATCACTTCTTTATTCTCGTGCTCCTTTTCAGTAATATCCATTCTTCGGTGTTCTTTATCATTATTTTCCGTTTCCTGGTGTTGTGCAGGCTAGCTGTATCGCCTTATCTTGGTGCTGTATGCTGCTCAGGATGAGTCTCCCTCACCCCAGAGGAGTCAGCAACCCTACCCAACACACAGCACCAAAGGCCTTACTCTGCTATATTTTTTTTCCCTTTTCTTGATGTTGTGTTTGTCTTTTTATTCTCGTGTTTTTTTTCTCTAATATTCATTATTCGGTGATATTTTTCTTTATTTTTCCGTTTCCTGGTGTTGTACAGGCTAGCTGTATCGCCTTATCTTGGTGCTGTATGCTGCTCAGGATGAGTCTCCCTCACCCCAGAGGAGTCAGCAACCCTACCCAACACACAACACCTAAGGCGTGGGTCGTCATCAGAGTGTCAGTCCATTGTTCAGAGAGTGTCCAGGGAGTGTCAGGGGACCTTGTTGCGTGGGTCGTCATCATAGTGTCCATCCATTGTTCAGAGTGTCCAGGGAGTGTCAGGGGCCTTGTTGCCTGGGTCGTCATCAGAGTGTCCGTGCCTTCGT
Source organism: Eriocheir sinensis (assembly GCF_024679095.1). Lineage (NCBI taxonomy): Eukaryota > Metazoa > Arthropoda > Malacostraca > Decapoda > Varunidae > Eriocheir > Eriocheir sinensis. The sequence goes on from NW_026110541.1 coordinate 210,767, forward strand.
GCGTGCTTGCGTGCGTGCGTGCGTGCTTACGTACTTGCGTGAGTTCGTGCGTTTTTTCGTGCGTGGCTGCGTGCTTGCTTGTGTGAATGTGTGCGTGCGTGCGTCTGTACGTGAGTGTGTGTGCTTGCGTGCGTGTGCATGCGTGGGTACGTGATTGTGTGCGTGCCTGAGTGTGTGAGTGCTTGTATGCTGCGTGCGTTGGGCGGTCATTGCCTGCGAGCGTGTGCTCGTCCGTTCCTTCGTGAGTGTGTATACTCGTGTTCGTGCGTGCGAGCGTGTGTTCGTCCGTTCCTTCGTGCGTGTGTATACTCGTGTTCGTGCGTGCGAGCGTGTGTTCATCCGTTCCTTCGTGCGTGTGTATACTCGTGTTCGTGCGTGCGAGCGTGCGCTGGGGATAAGTGCGTGCGAGCGTGTGTTCGTCCGTTCCTTCGTGCGTGTGTATTCGTGTTCGTGCGTGCGAGCGTGTGTTCATCCGTTCCTTCGTGCGTGTGTATTCGTGTTCGTGCGTGCGAGCGTGCGTTGGGGATGAGTGTGTGCGAGCGTGTGTTCGTCCGTTCGTTCTTGCGTGTGTTCTTGCGTTCGTGCTTGCTTGTGCGTCCGTTCGTTCGTGCGTGTGTGCTTGCGTTCGTGCGTGCGTGCGTGCGTTGGGGGGTGAGTGCGAGCGAGCGTGCGTTGGGGAGTGAGTTCGTGCTGGCGTGCGTTGCGGGGTGAGTGCGTGCGTGCTGCGTGAGCTAGGCGAATAACACGCGAGAACTTTTCCTGTCGCAGCAGGAGCAGACCGACATCAGCTTCGGCAGCGGCCCCGGGAGTTGAGTTGCTTCTTCACCTCTGGGAGGCCTTCCTCTCCTCTTTTTGTTCCTTATTGGAGGGAAGCCTCCCTATCCTGTCACGGCAGAGCGTTAGTCCATTAGTCCCCTGCTACACTATCCTCTGTGTGTGTGTGTGTGTGTGTGTGTGTGTGTGCGCGCGCGTGTGTGTGTGAGAGGTTCTGAGGCTCGCCTGGCCTCGGGGATCAGCCACGGGATTTTGATTTCTTGAGATGGAGTCACCTTTTTCCTTTTTCTTACCCTGTATAGGGTCGAGATTTACCACATCACCTCGGTTTGCGATATGCCGTTTTAGGGAGCACAGAGTTGACATTGCATAGGGCTGAATCTAGAGCTAGTTGCACCTTTTGTAGTGAAGATCGCTACGGGAGCTGATTGGCTGGAGGGAGGGAGGGAGATGATAGGAGGGGGATTGGCTTGATGGAGGGAGGGTGTGCTTAGCTACGGGATCTGATTGGCTGGATGGAAGGTCTTATTAATAAAGTAATCTTCGCCTCGGCTCGCCTGTTTGAAAAGCCTCTCGTTGAAGTTGCCGGGGTATTCACGGACTGTTTTGTGACCCTAGTGATGGCTGTACACGCCTTCAGCATCATGAATGCTAAAGTCACCCGTGACAACTTGGCCAAGCTTCTCCGCGGCCTTGGGAATAGTCGTAAAGGCAGCTCGATACGTTGAAAATAACGGCCCTGTGGGGTAAGAAGTGAGCATTTTTCCCTTCAATAATTGTTTACTCCCACCATCTTAAGTATTGTGCGAAATATATGAATTAGAATAATAACACTGGTATTTGTCCCGAGGTTACGGCCGTGACGTCACCGGCGGAAGAGATAATAGAAAGGAAAGGAGAAAAAATGGAGCTGGAAGTGAAAGGAGAGAAGTGGAGGGAAGAAACTGAAAGGGAAGGTGGTAAAGGAAAGTGTAAATGCGAGGAGGAAGAGAAAGAGAGGGAAGGAAAAAAGGGAGCTGTTAGTGGAAGAAAAGAAAGACAGAGAAAATATTTGGAAAGTTACGGAAAAATGTGTGATTGGAGGGAGAGAAAAAAGTGTAGGGAAGAGAGAGAGAAAGTGGACGATAGAGAAAGTGAAATGGTGGATAATAAGAGAGGCGGGACACGGGGACTGAGGAGAAGAAGAAGGAACGCCAATAATGGAGAGAGGGATAAAAGCTGAAAATGGAGGAAAAGGAAAAGGGAGGAAGAAACCAGGAAAAGGAGAAACTAAGGGGGAAAAAAGAAAGTAAAGGAGGAAAAAGGAAGTAGGAGAGAAAGGGAGTAGGGAGCTGTGAGGCGAGTATAGAAGGAAGGAAGGAAGTAAAGAAGAAAGGGAGAGATATAATAAGGAAGTAGGGAGGTGAAGGAGGAGGGAAGTAAGGAATAAAAAAAAAGTAGGACTGAAAAAGGAAAATAGCAAGAAGTGATGGAGAGAAGGAGGAGGAGGAGGAGGAAAGGGGGGGAAATGGAGGAAAAGGAAGAGAGAAAACATCAAACGGGAAGGAAGGGAAGACAAGTGAGGAAGGAAGGAAGGGAGGAAAAAAAAGGTATCTCCAGGGTATCTCTGAGCTAATCTCTCTCTCTCTCTCTCTCTCTCTCTCTCTCTCTCTCTCTCTCTCTCTCTCTCTCTCTCTCTCTCTCTCTCTCTCTCTCTCTCTCTCTCTCTCTCTCTCTCTCTCTCTCTCTCTCTCTCTCTCTCTCTCTCTCTCTCTCTCTCTCTCTCTCTCTCTCTCTCTCTCATAAATTTCCTTCTATTTGTTTATTTAATCTTGTTCTTCCTCCTCCTCCTCCTCCTCCTCCTCCTCCTCTCTTTCTCCTTCTCTTCCTCTTTCTCTTTTTTTCTTTTCTTCTCCTCTTTCCCTCTATCTTTTTCTCCTCTCTCTTTCTTCTCTTTCTGTTTCTTCACTTTTTTTCTTTCACTTTCTCTTCCTCTTCCTCATTTTCATCATCATCATCTCCTCCTACCTACCCTTCCCTCCCCTTGCCTACCTATCAACCTCCTCCTTATCATCCTCCTCCTCCTTCCCTTCTCTCCCCTTCCCTTCTCTTCCTCCTTTCCCTTTCCTTCCCTTCCCATTCTCCTTACCTATCTTTCTACCTCTCCTACCTTCCCCTTTCCTTCCTATCCCTTTCCTTCCCCTTCCTCTCATACCCCTCCATTCCTTCCTTCCTCGTCATCATCATCATCATCATCATCATAATCATCATCATCACCATCATCATCACCCTTTCCCTATGACGTCACCACCGAGAAAAAAACAAGAAGAAATAAGGAAAAATGTCAAAAGGAAAAGACAAAATCAATGAGTTAAAAAAATAGAATAATAAAAATCAATAATGAAATAAAAGCCAGAAAACGAGTAAAATAATAAAGAAGAAGAAGAACAACAACAAATACAAGAAAACAAGAAGAACAAAAAAGAAAAAAAGAAAAAAAACTCCATGCAGGAAAAAAGGAAAAAAAGGTAAAAAAAAAATAGTGCTCCTATTTTGTGGGCGGACTCGGCTCCTTGAATGTAAATCAGGCGGCGTATTGTCAACAGGTGCGCGCGGACAGGTAAAGAGGAGGGGGTGAAAGGTGAGGTGAGGTTACAGCGTGAAGGAGGTGGTGATTACAAGGACTGGTGGTGGTGTTAGCGGTGGTGATGTTACGTAGCGGTGTTAGTGGTGATGGGTGATGACTGGAATGGAGATGAGTGGAGTGGTGACTGACTACAAGGTGTGGCTATGTTATGAGGTTAATGAATGGTGAAGAGAGGGATGGGGAGAGTGAGTGTGAATGTGATTGTCGTGTGTGTGTGTGTGTGTGTGTGTGTGTGTGTGTGTGTGTGTGTGTGTGTGTGTGTGTGTGTGTGTGTGTGTGCGGGCGGCGCTCCGCGTGACCCTGGCTCAACAAGCGAGCCCAACTATATCTCAGGAAATCTCAGGTGTGTGTGTGTGTGTGTGTGTGTGTGTGTGTGTGTGTGTGTGTATTACCCGTGAACATTTCGAATCACACACATACGCACACACACGCACAAAGTTATCTCGCTCCTAAACTAATTCGGTACAATTCGGCACATCAATGGAAAAAAAAAAAAAACTAATGCAAAACACAGTCGAAACAAAAACTCACCGGCGCTGGATGGATTTTTATGGCTCGTTCGGCGCGGCCAAACTCGGCGAGGCGGCCCCTGAAAAATACAGTAAGAAAACTTTGGCGTAATTAATGACCTTTTCCGTGTTATTATTAGTATTAGAATTATTATTAGGAGTAGTAAAGTAGTAGTAGTAGTAGTAGTAGTAGTAGTAGTAGTAGTAGTAGTAGTAGTAGTAGTAGTAGTAGTAGTAGTAGTAGTAGTAGTAGTAGTAGTAGTAATGGTTTTAGTAGTAACAGCAATATGGTGGTGATAGTGGTGATGGTGACCGTAGTGGTGATTAAGTTATGGTGATGGTAGTGAAGCTCGTGGTAGTGATATGTCGGCAGTGGTGGAGTCGGTAGTGGTGATTAATGGTACTGGTAGTGGTGGTGATGGTTGAGGTAGTGTTGACGAAGGAGGTGGTGGTGGTGATGGTGGTGGTGACTATAGAGGCAGAACAAACACTACCACCACCACCACCTCCACCAGAACCAATATCGGAAAAAGTATTGGGCCAACATATTTTTTGAGAGATATTTATAGCCAGCCAGTAGTTGCCCTTTCTTTCCGCCCTTATAATTAGGTGTAGGTGCGCACGTGGGTAGGCTGGCCCGCTCCCAAAGATGGATTAGTTAGTAAGCTTTTTCTCCTATTCTTTTGTCCTTTTTTTCGATTAGTGAGTGTGAAATAGATAGAATGGAGAGAGAGAGAGAGAGAGAGAGAGAGAGAGAGAGAGAGAGAGAGAGAGAGAGAGAGAGAGAGAGAGAGAGAGAGAGAGAGAGAGAGAGAGAGAGAGAGAGAGAGAGAGAGAGAGAGAGTGAGAGAGAGAGAGAGAGAGAGAGAGAGAGAGAGAGAGAGAGAGAGAGAGAGAGAGAGAGAGAGAGAGAGAGAGAGAGAGAGAGAGAGAGAGAGAGAGAGAGAGAGAGAGAGAGAGAGAGAGAGAGAGAGAGAGAGAGAGAGAGAGAGAGAGAGAGAGAGAGAGAGAGAGAGAGAGAGAGATTAGCTCAGAGATACTCTGGAGATACCTTTTTTTTTCCTCCCTTCCTTCCTTCCTCACTTGTCTTCCCTTCCTTCCCGTTTGATGTTTTCTCTCTTCATTTTCCTCCATTTCCCCCCCTTTCCTCCTCCCCTCCTCCTTCTCTCCATCACTTTTTGCTATTTTCCTTTTTCAGTCCTACTTTTTTTATTCCTTACTTCCTTCTTCCTTCACCTCCCTACTTCCTTATTATATCTCTCCCTTTCTTCTTTACTTCCTTCCTTCCTTCCTTCTATACTCGCCTCACAGCTCCCTACTCCCTTTCTTTCTTACTTCCTTTTTCGTCCTTTACTTTCTTTATTCTCTCTTAGTTTCTCCTTTTCCTGGTTTCTTCCTCTCTTTTCCTTTTCCTCCATTTTCAGCTTTTATTCCTCTCTCCATTATTGGCGTTCCTTCTTTTTCTCCTCAGTCCCCTTGTCCCGCTACCATTTCACTTTCTCTATCGTACACTTTCTCTCTCTCTTCCCTACACTTTTTTCTCTCCCTCCAATCACACATTTTTCCGTAACTTTCCAAATATTTTCTCTGTCTTTCTTTTCTTCCACTAACAGCTCCCTTTTTTCCTTCCCTCTCTTTCTCTTCCTCCTCGCATTTACACTTTCCTTTACCACCTTCCCTTTCAGTTTCTTCCCTCCACTTCTTCTCTCCTTCCACTTCCAGCTCCATTTTTTCTCCTTTCCTTTCTATTATCTCTTCCGCCGGTGACGTCACGGCCGTAACCTCGGGACAAATACCAGTGTTATTATTCTAATTCATATATTTCGCACAATACTTAAGATGGTGGGAGTAAACAATTATTGAAGGGAAAAATGCTCACTTCTTACCCCACAGGGCCGTTATTTTCAACGTATCGAGCTGCCATTACGACTATTCCCAAGGCCGCGGAGAAGCTTGGCCAAGTTGTCACTGGTGAGTTTACCATTCATGACGCTGAAGGCGTGTACAGCCATCACTAGGGTCACAAAACAGTCCGTGAATACCCCAGCAACTTCAACGAGAGGCTTTTCAAACAGGCGAGCCGAGGCGAAGATTACTTTATTAATAAGACCTTCCGTCCAGCCAATCAGATCCCGTAGCTAAGCACACCCTCCCTCCATCAAGCCAATTGCTCCCGTAGCTATCATCTCCCTCCCTCCCTCCAGCCAATCAGCTCCCGTAGGGATCTTCACTACAAAAGGTGCAACTAGCTCTAGATTCAGCCCAATGCAATGTCAACTCTGTGCTCCCTAAAACGGCATATCGCAAACCGAGGTGATGTGGTAAATCTCGACCCTATACAGGGTAAGAAAAAGGAAAAGGGTGACTCCATCTCAAGAAATCAAAATCCCGTGGCTGATCCCCGAGGCCAGGCGAGCCTCAGAACCTCACACACACACACGCGCGCGCACACACACACACACACACACACACACACACACACACACACACACACACACACACACAGAGGATAGTGTAGCAGGGGACTAATGGACTAACGCTCTGCCGTGACAGGATAGGGAGGCTTCCCTCCAATAAGGAACAAAAAGAGGAGAGGAAGGCCTCCCAGAGGGAGTTGAAGCAACTCCCGGGGCCGCTGCCGAAGCTGATGTCGGTCTGCTCCTGCTGCGACAGGAAAAGTTCTCGCGTGTTATTCGCCTAGCTCACGCAGCACGCACGCACTCACCCCGCAACGCACGCCAGCACGAACTCACCCCCCAACGCACGCTCGCTCGCACTCACCCCCCAACGCACGCACGCACGCACGAACGCAAGCACACACGCACGAACGAACGGACGCACAAGCAAGCACGAACGCAAGAACACACGCAAGAACGAACGGACGAACACACGCTCGCACACACCCATCCCCAACGCACGCTCGCACGCACGAACATGGGTACACACACACTAAGGAACGGATGAACACACGCTCGCACGCACGAACACGAGTACACACGCACGAAGGAACGGACGAACACACGCTCGCACGAACCCATCCCCAACGCACGCTCGCACGCACGAACACGAGTACACACACGCACGAAGGAACGGACGAACACACGCTCGCACGCACGAACACGAGTATACACACGCACGAAGGAACAGACGAACACACGCTCGCAGGCACTGACCGCCCAACGCACGCAGCACACAAGCACTCACACACGCAAGCACACACACTCACGTACAGACGCACGCACCCACGCAAGCATGCAGGCAGGCACGCACGCACACTCTCACACAAGCAAGCATGCAGCCACGCACGAAAAAACGCACAAACTCACGCAAGTACGTAAGCACGCACGCACGCACGCAAGCACGCACGAAGGCACGGACACTCTGATGACGACCCAGGCAACAAGGCACCCTGACACTCCCTGGACACTCTCTGAACAATGGACTGACACTCTGATGACGACCCACGCAACAAGGTTCCCTGACACTCCCTGGACACTCTCTGAACAATGGATGGACACTCTGATGACGACCCACGCATCTAGCATTAAGGCCTTAGGTGTTGTGTGTTGGGTAGGGGTGCTGACTTCTCTGGGGTGAAGGAGACTCATCCTGAGCAGCATACAGCACCAAGATAAGGCGATACAGCTACCCAATACAAGGAAACGGAAAATAAAGAAAATAACACCGAAGAATTAAGATTACAATATAAAGAACACAAAAATAAAGAAGTTATAGAAACACAAAATCAAGAAAAGGAAAAAATCTAGCAGAGTAAGTCCTTTGGTGCTGCGTGTTGGGTAGGGTTGCTGACTTCTCTGGGCTGAGGGAGACTCATCCTGAGCAGCATACAGCACCAAGATAAGGCGATACAGCACAACATCAGGAAACGGAAAATAAATAAAAATATCACCCAAGAATGGATATTACTGAAAAGGAACACGATATTAAAGAAGCTGTAGAAAAACATCATGAAAGTGAAAACAAATCATTGAGGCAAGCATTAAGGCCTTTGGTGTTGTGTGTTGGGTAGGGTTGCTGACTCCTCTGGGGTGAGGGAGACTCATCCTGAGCAGCATACAACACCAAGATAAGGCGATACAGCTAGCCAACACAAAACCAGGAAACGAAAAATAATGATAAAGAACACCGAAGAATGGATATTACTGAAAAGGAGCACGAGAATAAAGAAGTGATAGAAACACAACATCATGAAAGTGAAACAACTCATTGAGGCAAGCATTAAGGCCTTTGGTGTTGTGTGTTGGGTAGGGTTGCTGACTCCTCTGGGGTGAGGGAGACTCATCCTGAGCAGCATACAGCACCAAGATAAGGCGATACAGCTAGCCTGCAAAACACCAGGAAATGGAAAATAAAAATATTAAAATAACACCGAAAAATGGATAAAACAAAAAAAAAAAACATCACGAGAAAAATAAAGTGATAGAAACACAACATCAAGAAAAGGGAAAAATATCTAGCATTAAGGCCTTTGGTGTTGTGTGTTGGGTAGGGTTGCTGACTCCTCTGGGGTGAGGGAGACTCATCCTGAGCAGCATACAGCACCAAGACAAGGCGATACAGCTAGCCTGCAAAACACCAGGAAACGGAAAATAAATAAAAATATCACCGAAATTGGATAATACTGAAAAGGAACACGATATTAAAGAAGCTGTAGAAGAACATCATGAAAATGAAAACAAATCATAGAGGCAAGCATTAAGGTCTTTGGTGTTGTGTGTTGGGAAGGGTTGCTGACTCCTCTGGGGTGAGGGAGACTCATCCTGAGCAGCATATAGCACCAGACAAGGCGATACAGCTAGCCTGTACAACACCAGGAAACGGAAAATAAAGAGAAATATCACCGAATAATGAATATTAAAGAAAAAAAACACGAGAAAAAAGAAGTGATATAAACACATCAAGAAAAGGGAAAAAAAATCTAGCAGAGTAAGGCCTTTGGTGCTGTGTGTTGGGTAGGGTTGCTGACTCCTCTGGGGTGAGGGAGACTCATCCTGAGCAGCATACAGCACCAAGACAAGGCGATACAGCTAGCCTGCACAACACCAGGAAACGGACAATAAAATACCGAAGAAACGATATTACAGAAAAAGAATACGAAAATATAAAAAGTCATGGAAACACAAAATGGACTGACACTCTGATGACGACCCACGCAACAAGGCCCCTGACACTCCCTGGACACTCTCTGAACAATGGACTGACACTCTGATGACGACCCACGCAACAAGGCCCCTGACACTCCCTGGACACTCTCTGAACAATGGACGGACACTCTGATGACGACCCACGCAACAAGGCCCCTGACACTCCCTGGACACTCTCTGAACAATGGACGGACACTGATGACGACCCACGCAACAAGGCCCCTGACACTCCCTGGACACTCTCTGAACAATGGACGGACACGCTGATGACGACCCACGCAACAAGGCCCCTGACACTCCCTGGACACTCTGAACACTGCCTTGACCATTTGCAACAAAAAATCTCCTCACGACGTAACCTAAAAAGGACAAAATCCCCCCCGACAAAAAAAAAAAAAAATGGTTAACTTTCCAAAATATAACGAAATCGTTAAGTCACCAACAAGACATCAAAATAAAGAAGCCATAAAAAAGAAAAAGAAGAAAGCAACAAAGAAATCAACTCAAGCAGTAGTAGAAAAAAGATGACCTAACAAATCTAAAAAGGTCAACTCCTGATCAGTCAAAAATTAGAAAACTAAAAACATATAATGCCAAAATGTAACGAAGCGTTTGAACTCAAAACCAAGAAAGAAAAGTAAAAAAGAAAAGAAAAAAAAGCTAAATATTTAACCCAAATTCAAATCAACACAAAAAAAACGAAACTGAGGAGAACTAAAACTAAGAGAAAAAAGAAAACCGGCAGCGGCTTGATTATCTTTGGCTTCACCCTGGCTTAGATGGACACATGAAGGAACAAAGAAAGACAGGAATAAAGGGATGAACTGAAGTGTTAGAGAGGGAAGAAAGAAAAGAATATTATTATAAAGAAAAAATTTATAGGAGAGAGGGAAGAATGGAGGGAAGGATGGAAAACATGAAGAAAGAAAGGAAGAAAAATATAAAGAATAGGAGAAAGGGAGGAAGTAAACAAAGAAGGCAACAAAGCAGATGTAGATTCAGAAAAAAATATACAGATGGACGGAATGAGATGAACGGAAGAAAGAAAGGAAGAAAAATAGTTGCCTGGGTGGGATGCTGACGCTGGCTTAGTGTTCAGGGTGGGATGCTGACGCTGGCTTAGTGTTCAGGGTGAAATGCTGACCCTGGCTTAGCGTTCAGGGTGAGATGCTGACCCTGGCTAAGTGCTCAGGGTGGGATGCTGACCCTTGGTTAGCGTTCAGGGTGAAATGCTGACCCTCGCTAAGTGTTCAGGGTGGGATGCTGACCCTTGGTTAGCGTTCAGGGTGAAATGCTGACCCTCGCTAAGTGTTCAGGGTGGGATGCTGACTCTGGCTAAGTGTTCAGGGTGGGATGCTGACCCTGGGTTAGCGTTCAGAGTGGGATGCTGACCCTGGCTTAGTGTTCAGGGTGGGATGCTGACCCTGGCTTAGTGTTCCGGGTGGGATGCTGACCCTGGCTTAGTGTTCAGGGTGGGATGCTGACGCCGGCTTAGTGTTCAGGGTGAAATGCTGACCCTGGCTTAGCGTTCAGGGTGAGATGCTGACCCTGGCTAAGTGCTCAGGGTGGGATGCTGACCCTTGGTTAGCGTTCAGGGTGAAATGCTGACCCTCGCTAAGTGTTCAGGGTGGGATGCTGACCCTTGGTTAACGTTCAGGGTGAAATGCTGACCCTCGCTAAGTGTTCAGGGTGGGATGCTGACTCTGGCTAAGTGTTCAGGGTGGGATGCTGACCCTGGGTTAGCGTTCAGAGTGGGATGCTGACCCTGGCTTAGTGTTCAGGGTGGGATGCTGACCCTGGCTTAGTGTTCAGGGTGGGATGCTGACCCTGGCTTAGTGTTCAGGGTGGGATGCTGACGCTGGCTTAGTGTTCAGGGTGAAATGCTGACCCTGGCTTAGCGTTCAGGGTGAGATGCTGACCCTGGCTAAGTGCTCAGGGTGGGATGCTGACCCTTGGTTAGCGTTCAGGGTGAAATGCTGACCCTCGCTAAGTGTTCAGGGTGGGATGCTGACCCTTGGTTAGCGTTCAGGGTGAAATGCTGACCCTCGCTAAGTGTTCAGGGTGGGATGCTGACTCTGGCTAAGTGCTCAGGGTGGGATGCTGACCCTGGGTTAGCGTTCAGAGTGGGATGCTGACCCTAGCTTAGTGTTCAGGGTGGGATGCTGACCCTGGCTTAGTGTTCCGGGTGGGATGCTGACCCTGGCTTAGTGTTCAGGGTGGGATGCTGACCCTGGCTTAACGTTCAGGGTGGGATGCTGACCCTGGCTTATCGTTCAAGGTAGGATGCTGACCCTGGCTTTGTGTTCAGGGTGGGATGCTGACCCTGGCTTAGTGTTCAGGGTGGGATGCTGACCCTGGCTTAACGTTCAGGGTGGGATGCTGACCCTGGCTTATCGTTCAAGGTAGGATGCTGACTCTGGCTTACTGTTCAGGGTGGGATGCTGACCCTGGCTTAGTGTTCAGGGTGGGATGCTGACCCTGGCTTAACGTTCAGGGTGGGATGCTGACCCTGGCTTATCGTTCAGGGTGGGATGCTGACCCTGGCTTAGTGTTCAGGGTGGGATGCTGACCCTGGCTTAACGTTCAGGGTGGGATGCTGACCCTGGCTTAACGTTCAGGGTGGGATGCTGACCCTGGCTTAACGTTCAGGGTGGGATGCTGACCCTGGCTTAACGTTCAGGGTGGGATGCTGACCCTGGCTTAGTCTTCAGGATGGGATGCTGACCCTGGCTTAACGTTCAGGGTGGGATGCTGACCCTGGATTAGTGTTCAGGGTGAGATGCTGACCCTGGATTAGTGTTTAGGGTGGGATGCTGACCCTGTCTGAGTGTTCAGGGTGGGATGCTGACCCTGGATTAGTGTTCAGGGTGAGATGCTGACCCTGGATTAGTGTTCAGGGTGGGATGCTGACCCTGGATTAGTGTTCAGGGTGGGATGCTGACCCTGTCTTAGTGTTCAGGGTGAGATGCTGACCCTGGATTAGTGTTCAGGGTGTGATACTGACCCTGTCTTAGTGTTCAGGGTGGGATGCTGACCCTGGATTAGTGTTCAGGGTGGGATGCTGACCCTGGATTAGTGTTCAGGGTGAGATGCTGACCCTGGATTAGTGTTCAGGGTGGGATGCTAACCCTGGATTAGTGTTCAGGGTGAGATGCTGACCCTGGATTAGTGTTCAGGGTGGAATGCTGACCCTATCTTAGTGTTCAGGGTGGGATGCTGACCCTGGATTAGTGTTCAGGGTGGGATGCTGACCCTGTCTTAGTGTTCAGGGTGAGATGCTGACCCTGGATTAGTGTTCAGGGTGGGATGCTGACCCTGTATTAGTGTTCAGGGTGGGATGCTGACCCTGGATTAGTGTTCAGGGTGGGATGCTGACCCTGGATTAGTGTTCAGGGTGGGATGCTGACCCTGGATTAGTGTTCAGGGTGGGATGCTGACCCTGGATTAGTGTTCAGGTGGGATGCTGACCCTGGATTAGTGTTCAGGGTGGGATGCTGACCCTGGATTAGTGTTCAGGGTGGGATGCTGACCCTGGATTAGTGTTCAGGGTGGGATGCTGACCCTGGCTTAGTGTTCAGGGTGTGATGCTGACCCTGGATTAGTGTTCAGGGTGGGATGTTGACCCTGTCTTAGTGTTCAGGGTGAGATGCTGACCCTGGATTAGTGTTCAGGGTGGGATGCTGACCCTGGATTAGTGTTCAAGGTGGGATGCTGACCCTGGATTAGTGTTCAGGGTGGGATGCTGACCCTGGATTAATGTTCAGGGTGGGATGCTGACCCTGGATTAGTGTTCAGGGTGGGATGCTGACCCTGGATTAGTGTTCAGGGTGGGATGCTGACCCTGGATTAGTGTTCAGGGTGGGATGCTGACCCAGGCTTAGTGTTCAGGGTGGGATGCTGACCCTGGCTTAGTGTTCAGGGTGGAGGTGCAAAGAAGGGCATCACCATGGATTCATATAGCATGCAAAACGAACTATAATGGAAAAGACCAGATAGATCAAGCTACTTGAAGAAAATGGGAGACAAAAAGCATTTATATGGAAGGGCAGACTTGTGTTATATCGAACATTACTTCAACAGGCAACACATAATACGGTGGCCAAGATATGCAAACAAACAAACGCGACGCAGTGAGAAATCGTCTTCTTCCTTTTCCTTCTCTTCCTCTTTTTTCCTCTTGATCTTCCTATTCTCTTCTTCCTCTTAACTTTCCTCTTTCTCGTCTTTCTTCTTCGTCCTCTTCCTCTTCCTTTTCTTGCTCTTCTTCCTCTTATTCTTCCTTTTCTCTTCTTCTTAAATTCATTCATTCATTTCTTCTTTCTTCCTCGTCTTTCTCTTCCTCTTCCCTCTCCTCCCTCTACTCACTCCTCTCTCTTCCTTTTCTCTTCTTCTTAAATTCCTTCCTTCCATTCTTCTCTTCCTCTTCCCTTCCCTCCCTCTACTCACTCCTCACTCTTCCTTTTCTCTTATTCTTAAATTCCTTCCTTCCATTCTTCTCTTCCTCTTCCCTTCCCTCCCTCCCTCTACTCACTCCTCACTCTTCCTTTTCTCTTCTTCTTAAATTCCTTCCTTCCATTCTTCTCTTCCTCTTCCCTTCCCTCCCTCTACTCACTCCTCACTCTTCCTTTTCTCTTCTTCTTAAATTCCTTCCTTCCATTCTTCTTTCTTCCTCGTCTTTCTTTTCCTCTTCCCTCTCCTCCCTCTACTCACTCATCCTTTTCTCTTCTTCTTAAATTCTTTCCTTCGATTCTTCTCTTCCTCTTCCCTCGCCTCCCTCTACTCACTCCTCACTCTTCCTTTTCTCTTCTTCTTAAATTCATTCCTTCCTTTCTTTTCTTCCTCGTCTTTCTCTTCCTCCCTCTTCCCTCAACTCACTCCTCTACATATTCACCTGCACTGGGCGGGGAGAAAGCCCAAGCATGCACGATAACTATTTTGCCCATTAACGAGTCATTAACACTCGCACGCAAGCCCCTGAACACACCAAGCCGTGCCTTCTACTCGGGGGAACTTATGGCATGTACGGGTAAGACGTTTTGGGTGTTTCAAGCTCATCAACGTCCTCGCGCGTGGCAGTAAATACTTTTAAGTGGTGCTGGGAAGTATATTTCGGTACGTCATTTTTCAGCTATCCATTAACAAGCGCACGCGAACTCGTACGTATTCCGCCTGGGTGTGAGGTGAAGCATACTATATGCGTTCCCCTAAAATATCCCCCACTTTACCAGCGCTATATATTGAGAATGAGCGAAAACTAGGAAGGAGAGACACTGCTTACATAAGTGACGTAAGCATCAGACGTTATCCTATTACTTCGTGGTTTAGGGCAAGGTTCTTTTTCATGGGTAACTGTTTCTCTGCTTTAATTCTCTCCCACTTTACCAGCGCTATATATTGAGGATCAGCGAAAACCAGGAAGGAGAGACACTGCTTACATAAGTGACGCAAGTACCAGAGTTATCGTATTACTTCGTGGTTTAGGGCAAGGTTCTCTATCTTGGGTAACTGTTTCTCTGCTTTAATTCTGACCCACTTTACCAGCGCTATATATTGAGAATGAGCGAAAACTAGGAGGGAGAGATGCTGCTTACATAAGTGACGTAAGCATCAGGCGGTTATCCTATTACTTCGTGGTTTGGGGCAAGGTTCTCTGTTTGGGGTAGCTGTTTTCCTGCTTTAATCACTCTGTCTCCCTCGCTGTGTTGTATCGACTTGAAAATGTTGTGCAGAGTTTTTAGTGCATCTGTGTACGCGAAAATCAATACTTTTTACTGCCCATCAGCCCGAGCTAGTTTGCTTGTGTGTGAGTTATCTTTCTTGAGTAGCTGTTTTTCTACTTGGATTCTCTCTCTTGGCTAACTGTATCTGTGCTTAAGTCGCCTCGCACATCAGGGGAACAAACGACATGTAGAGCAAGGCAAACAAAGAAGGGGCGGCTGAGTCATCGTCGGAGTGATTAAAGCTTCATATTTCATCCTCAGGACAAACAAACACAAGGGGGCTGGCAAACATTAGGTGAAGTACTCGTGCTTAGGGTTACTGTGCTGGTCAAGGGAGCAGTAATCAGAGGAGGGCTGGGGAGGGGAGGGAGGAGGGCTGCAGACAGGCATGCCGGGGAGAACTGGAGATGGAGGTGCGGGGGAGTTGATTGGGGGAGGAGCGCGAAGGAGAAGCATTAGGTTGGACATGCGGGAGGAGTCTGAGGTAAGTATGCAGGGGTGTTGGAGGGTACTAAGCATAAAAAGAAGAGTGTCGGGGGGTAGGAATGCAGGGGAACGTTGGAAGGGGGGAAAACAGAGGAGAGTGGAGAGAGTGGGCCTGCAGGGAGAGTTAACTTGGGTATAGGGACGCGTGGAAGACTTGTGATAAATGCGTGGGGGCAAGTTGAGGGGTGGGCAAGTGGAGGAGAACTGCGGGGGTGAGTTTGGGGAGAGTATATAAAGGGTATGAGGGGGGGAAGAGGGGCGAATTGGAGGTGAGTGGAAATCCTGGGGAAAATTAGGCAGTGAGCATGCGGGGAAGAGTTAGGGGAGTCGGGGGGGAGAGAACTGGGGGGTGAGTATCGGAGGGGGGAGGGGTGATGGAGGGAGTTGGGTTGGTCTGTGGAGTGGTTTAGGCAGGTGTGTAGGATTGGGGGGGACATAAGCCAGGTGCGCGGAGGTGTTGCCAAGGTGTGTGTGGGGAGGGGGGTCTATGCTGCGCGGTTGGTCACTATCAACCTTCAACTTGTCAGCCATCATCGCTGCCTCCTCCGCACGTCCACCATTTTCAAATTATATACAGGCGCGTTAATCTGATTCGTTTTCACTAGACAGGACCTCTTATTAATTTGCCTGCTAATTTTCTACGAGAGCGCCGATCATTACGAATCTGTATCTTCGCAATTCCTTAATGATACAGGCTACCAGACCGCAATTTGTTCTCTGCTCGTACCCTGTAAAAGAACCTTGACTTGAGAATGTCTAACTAAAAACTTACGATGATAATTATACTGTACGCCTTTCTACATCAGCTCCCAACACGCTTCTATCACTTTCTGACTCCACCTGCTTTGTACCTTCTCCTCCTCTTCCTCTTCCTCCTCCATCTCTTCATCTGCCAAAAAATAGTTGCATGTACTTCTGTTTCCTGCTCACTCTTTCTGCCGCCTCATCTTCCTCCTGCTCCTTCTCCTTCTCTTCACCGTACGCCTTTCTACATCAGCTCCCAACACGCTTCTATCACTTTCTGACTCCACCTGCTTTCTATCTTCTCCTCTTCCTCTTCCTCCTCCATCTCTTCATCTGCCAAATGATAGTTGCATGCACTTCTTCTTCCTGCCGCCTCCTCTTCCTCCTGCTGCTCCTCCATCTCTTCACCCGCACAAGTTGCACGCCCCTCAGCCTTCTTCACTTCCCCGGGACTGCACGCCTTTCTACTTAGCTCCTACAGGCCTCTATATATCAATTTCCACCTTCTGCTCTTTCTCCATTCTCATTATCTCACCCTCTGACAGATCCTTAGGGCCATATTTTTAAACATTTCTGCGCCCAAGAACACGTAATTTACTAGTCTTTCGTGGGAGTTTAGGGCATTTCCAGGGTACTTTTATGACCCTGGTGGTAGTCTGAGCCTTCTTCTGTACCGTGAACCTAAAAGAACACTCATTAGAACTCGATTAACCTCCTTTTTGACCTTTGGAAATAGTTGGTGTGAGGGGTGGGAGCATTTGATAATACCAACCTAAGCCTTTCCATGCCTCCTCTTTCACCCGCCTCCTCTCTGCCTTTTGACACATTATCGGTCTTTATCACACCCTTTTCCCTCCCGTGTTTCACCTCCTGCCCCGCCTCCTCTTTCTCCTGTATTCCCTAACTGCATGTCCCTCCCGGCCTTCCCTACCGTCCTTCGCACCTGTTATCGACCCTCATCGCACCCTTCACCTCTCACTCTCTCCCCGTATCTTCCGAGGCTTCTCCTAATCTCAGCTAACAACCGGGCGCACCTGTATCTCTATAATTATCTCGTTCGCGTCTGCCGTACTGTCTCGCATTCCTTCCTCTTCTCCCTCAACCACCACCGTCACCTCCATCTCCACTTCCTCCTCTTCCTCTTCCTCTTTCTCTCTTTTTCTTTGTTTTCTCGTCCTCATTTTATTTTTATTTCTCTTTCTCATCTCTCTTTTTCCTTAATTTTCTTTTTTTCTTTGTTTTTTTTCTTCCTGCTCCTCCTCCATCTCCACTTCCTCTTCCTTTTCCTCTTTCTCACTTCTCAATTTTTTATCTTCCTCATTTTCTTTTTCTTTCTCTTTCTCCTCTCTCTTTTTCCTTCATCTCTTTGTTTTCTTTTTCTTTCTGTTTCTTTTCCTCCTTCTCCTCCTCCTCCTCCTTCTATCGTCTTATTTTTCCCATTATCATCATTCCCTTACGCTTCTAATACCCTTCTGCTTGTCTGCACCCCTCTTATCTTCTCCCCCTGTCTCTTTCCTCTTTTCCTATTAACCTTCACCTTTTCTTCCTCTACCAACACCTTTCTCCTTGTCAAAATCCCTCCATTTTTCTCCTCCTGTCTCTTTCCTCTTTTCCTATTAACCTTCACCTTTTCTTCCTCTACCAACACCTTTCTCCTTGTCAAAATCCCTCCATTTTTCTCCTCCTGTCTCTCCCATTTCTTCCTTTTGCACTTCACCTTTTTTTCCTCTACTAACGCCCTTCTCACTCCGTTCCTTGCTCCCGCTCCTTTGACCTGCAACCTCCTTTTCGAGCTCATAAAATCAAGAAAATGTATGAAGTGGATGTGACTAAAAGGAACTGTGCACGAGAAAGAGACGCTTCGATAATTGCCTCTTGCATAACCTTCACTCCTTTTTAGATAGATTTAAGTTCCTCGACAGTTCTATTAAGGCTCGAATTCATGGGTCAAAGTATATTATTACGAGAGTAGCATTTATCTGGCAGTGAAAGTATATGTATTGCAAGTATGCCTTCTCGGATTGAGGGTCAAAGTACATTAAAATAGGAATGAATGGGTTCAAGATTGCAGACGTGTTGTGTCGCCCGCGCAGTACCCACTATTAATTTTGTAGGTGCGACGTCTTTCTCCGTGTGGGTGGGTGAGTGTGGGCGGATCTTTCCAGGACGCATGTTACGTCCTCTGCGCAAAGAAAGAATTGCAGATAGTAAGTTCCTCCAACGCCAGAGCTTACGTAATAGGCAGCATTTAAAGCTTATTGACAGTAACGGCACAATACGACAGGCAGATAGACTCATAATTGTTAGACTGATCATATATTGCATGTGTACAGCTCATTGGGGAAATAAGAAAAGTTCTCGTGTGGTGTTAGTGGAAGTTACCTGTTTAATGAATGAGGTGGATCCAGGTAGCACTTTCTAATTATCTATCATGGTGTAGGTGTGGTGGTGTACGGCGTTCAGCTTGAGTGGCGTAGGCTGTGGCGTCCCGTGTGTAATTATGGCGTACTGCGGCAAGTGATGGCGCTACTCCTGCAGCCAGTGTGACGTAAGTGGTGGGGTTCCTGTATTATAATGGAGGTGATGCTTCCTCTTCAACCTGTGTGTAGTGTTTAAGTGGTGGCGGTGTAGTGTTTAAGTGGTGGCGGTGTAGTGTTTAAGTGGTGGCGGTGTAGTGTTTAAGTGGTGGCGGTGTAGTGTTTAAGTGGTGGCGGTGTAGTGTTTAAGTGGTGGTGGTGTTCCTGTATTATAATGGAGGTGGTGTTTCCTCTTCAACCTGTGTGTAGTGTTTAAGTGGTGGTGGTGTTCCTGTATTATAATGGAGGTGGTGTTTCCTCTTCAACCTGTGTGTAGTGTTTAAGTGATGGTGGTGTTCCTGTATTATAATGGGGGTGATGTTTCCTCTTCAACCTGTGTGTAGTGTTTAAGTGGTGGTGGTGTTCCTGTATTATAATGGAGGTGATGTTTCCTCTTCAACCTGTGTAGTGTTTAAGTGGTGGTGGTGTTCCTGTATTATAATGGAGGTGATGTTTCCTCTTCAACCTGTGTAGTGTTTAAGTGGTGGCGGTGTTCCTGTATTATAATGGAGGTGATGTTTCCTCTTCAACCTGTGTAGTGTTTAAGTGGTGGCGGTGTTCCTGTATTATAATGGAGGTGATGCTTCCTCTTCAACCTGTGTAGTGTTTAAGTGGTGGCGGTGTTCCTGTATTATAATGGAGGTGATGCTTCCTCTTCAACCTGTGTAGTGTTTAAGTGGTGGCGGTGTAGTGTTTAAGTGGTGGCGGTGTTCCTGTATTACGTATAATGGAGGTGGTGTTTCCTCTTCAACCTGTGTAGTGTTTAAGTGGTGGCGGTGTAGTGTTTAAGTGGTGGCGGTGTTCCTGTATTATAATGGAGGTGGTGTTCCCTCTTCAATCTGTGTAGTGTTTAAGTGGTGGCGGTGTAGTGTTTAAGTGGTGGCGGTGTTCCTGTATTATAATGGAGGTGGTGTTCCCTCTTCAACCTGTGTAGTGTTTAAGTGGTGGTGGTGTTCCTGTATTATAATGGAGGTGGTGTTCCCTCTTCAACCTGTGTAGTGTTTAAGTGGTGGCGGTGTTCCTGTATTATAATGGAGGTGGTGTTCCCTCTTCAACCTGTGTAGTGTCTAAGTGGTGGCGGTGTTCCTGTATTATAATGGAGGTGGTGTTCCCTCTTCAACCTGTGTAGTGTTTAAGTGGTGGCGGTGTTCCTGTATTATAATGGAGGTGGTGTTCCCTCTTCAACCTGTGTAGTGTCTAAGTGGTGGCGGTGTAGTGTTTAAGTGGTGCCGTTCCCTGTGTGTAGTGTAGCGTGGTGGAGGTGGAGGTGTTTCTTCATGAACTACAGTGTATTTAGTGTAGGTGCTGGTGCTGCTTGCTTCACTGTTGTAGCTAGAGAACGCTGGGAATAGCCTTTGTTCTGCTGTGGACGAGTAAAGGCTAAGATGATGGTGATGGTGGTGATGATGATGATGATGATGATGATGTACAGTCGGTGGTGTTCTATATTTCCAAAGGGGAGAGTTTAACTTAGGCTCGTATTGCTAAACATTTCGTCGCCCAAGTTCACATATTTGACAAGGCTTTTCGTAGGAGTTTGTGGCATTTCCAGGAGTAGTTTTATGACCCTGGTGGTAGTCTGACCCTTCTTCTGTACCCTGAAGCTAAGGAAACACTCATTAGAGCCCGATTGATCCCCTCTTTGACCTTTAGAAATAGGTGATGTGAGATGGCAAAGTGTCTTGTAATACTCACCTATAAGTGTTTGAGGTGATGTTCCCAATAAGACCATGAATGTGGCTTTGATCCTAAGTACCGTAAGACACTGTCACGGGCGCGCAAGTAGCACTCAGTGGCAGTATCTCTTGATGAGCCAAACACGCTAAACATACCCACCCTTAGTCTTATTCTCGATACCCAAATATCTCTGACAAGAACCAGCACAAAACAAGCCTATGACAACCTATTCGGTCTAACTGCTCTCATTTTCTGTTTTTGCTAACCCCGAAAAAGCCATAAAAGAAAATGGGCAAAAAATTGAAACACCTCTGGGCCCTCACGCCTGACCTCACTACAGCATTCCCACCCACTAATAAGTCATCTTGAACATGATTTACCTGTCTCCCGGATGTCGTCACAAAGTAAAAAATCGTCAACAGTAGCTCCGCCCGTTAACTTCCCTTCGTATAAGGAACAACGGGGATCAAGATCTATAGAAGGTTAGGTTAGGTTAGGTTAGGTTAGATTAGCCTTTTAGCCCCCGTCAACGTCTGCGGCACAACCCACACGGTCCCTGCCATTCCCTAGCCTTAAGAAAGTGAAGAGATGGAGGTAAAGTTTAGGAGAGAGGGGAAATATGTAGTGTAAAGAATGGCGGTATATAACAGAGTGGAGGGAAGGGATGCTCATGGGAGGGGAAGGAAAAATAAACAAAGACCATACAAAGGCAGAATACACAGAGATGATAAGTAAAATATGAAGAATGTTTAACGCCTTGCCTTGCCGCCGCCGCCTGCCCCCACACGCCGCTGAACACTGTCTGGTTAAGAACACTCACGACAGCCTCTCCTCAATCGACTATTAGCCTCGACTCCAAGCGCTTTACGGAACTTCAAACGTCTTTTGCAAACGTAAGGAGGAGGGGGAGAGATGGAGGAAGAAGAGGAGGAGGAGGAGGAGGAGGAAGAGGAGGATGTATTGCAGAGTTCTTCAGGTCTACAATGTGATATTCAAACACTTATCCTCCGTCGTGAGTGACAGCCAAGACATGCCATCTGCAGACTTATCTCCGGTTTTATATTTACATTGTTCTGCCTCTCTCTCCCTCTCTCCACACACACACACACATACACACACATACACACACACACAGTTCCATTCTTGCAAACTTTCTCTAGGAGTGTCGACGGTCATGCAGTTTCGCTTTCCATCCCTTCTGTCCACTTTCTGCCCCCTCAAGACGTCCATCCCCTCCAAAACCTTACCGCCGAAAGACAACTCATATCACACTACCACTTAAGTGTCCGAGATGTTTAAACACCCCGTAGCCGCGTCCTGGAATCCGGTGCGGCGGGTTATGTTTTTTTATTTATTTTTATTTTTTTATTTTTTATTTTTACGTCGCTGCCTGTTGCGCCGGTAGGCATCTTCCCGGTGGGGCCTGATGGTCGGCCCAAGGCTTCTTCCAGGTGGGGCCTGATGGTCAGCCCAGCCCGTTCTGGCGCAGGCGAGTGTTTATAGTGGCGCCATCTTGCATTGGCTCATGCTGCCCCCCGGAACTCGTTCTTGATTCGCTTGGACGGGTTCCTCTAGAGTCCGGGTTGATGGGTGGTCTTCAGGACAGCATGTGGGTAGTTTTAAGCCACTCGGCGGTGACTGAAAAATCCGAGTGGTAGCGTGGGGATTCGAACCCGCGTCGTCCATCACGCGGTGAATGTGGGCCCAGTACGCTACCAGTTCGGCCACCGCCTACCCTAAATATGCATCAGTAACTCTTCCAAGGAGTTTCCCAAGCGTTCAATATTATCTCCGTGTCCAATAAGAAAGGAGGATTAAAGAGTCTATAACTACTAACATTGTTAATGATCTTCCCCAATGATTTCAGTTATTACACAGCTTATCAGTCTAACGCTACATGTAGACTGCCTATCTTCTTACTTTTAATCAACGTGTCCGGATCTGGTTTGCCGGGAGATTAACGTTCCAGCGGACCGCCAGGCACTCCTGGACCCGAGGTGAGGTACTGGGGGAAGCTTTCACTGCTCAGTAACAGTCCAGGGTCGAGTCCGTGCCCGGAGAGGAGACCCTCGAAATGGACTGGGTCAAGCTTGTCGTGCCATGTAGTTTTAAATATTCCTAACAAATAAATCATCGAACCTGTGGACTTTTTTTCCATGACTTTTTTTTATATATTTCTTTTAATTATGAAAGCTATTTTGTCCTATTGACCCTATGCAATCTCTTTTTACAACATTATCCCAAAATGCTTTCTCTTCAATAATACGAAAGAAAAAGGTGTCGAGCCACAGCGCCATATTCCTTTAAAAAACTGCACTATATAATTATATATCCATTCTAAACCTCGATACCAGACTGTGCTGAACGGTCTGAGGAGTGTGGGTGATGGCACCACAGCCACGCAGCGCCGCCCCTCCCTGACAGCCCAAAGTCTGCTCGCGAAAGTCAAGACTTTACTAGATGCCCGTATGTAAGACAACAGTGTGTGTGTGTGTGTGTGTGTGTGTGTGTGTGTGTGTGTGTGTGTGTGTGTCATTCACCATGGTCTGATCATGCGATCGATACTCGTTTTGAGCACAGAACAACATATTCGTTGCTTTTAACGCGGTAATGTCTCCATGCAAGTGGGAATACCTTGTGTCGTCGAGCAAGAAACCTTTATAAGTGGGGCTCTCAGCGCAGCCTTTTCCGCCATAGCTTTGTATGCAGGTAGCGGCTAAGGGCTGAGCCTATCAGGGCCAAGGACTGCGCGGTACATCCCCACCCACTGACGCACTGAGCACAGCAGTGTTTTTAGTTGCACTAGACCCTGTACTTGATACTAAACGATAAACCGATAATTGTTATAAAAAATACAAACAGGACAACCCAAACCTGCAAGCTTTACTTTGAAGCTCCTCTTTCCTTCTCCACGCAGCTGAATTATTCCTACAAAAGTTTAATCATGGTGTTTAGTGCACGAGAATAAGTAAAATGTAAGTTTGCCGCGTGGTTCTCAGAAAATGTTTCTATGAATAAAACAATGTGTTTTTATGAAGCATCAGAAGCAGGTACGCAGGTGTATACAAAGCTTTCTTACAGGCTCGTCACTGAAGGTCTCAGGGAGATTTGTTATACCCTCCTATGATATGGAAATACTCTTAATGGTGCTTAAGTAGCCCTTTGCTGACATTCTTCATTGATAAACCAATATATAGAGAGCAGGCAACTAGCCCCTCCATTCTCCTCGTGAAACCAAGGCATGTTCTTTACATTGTATTAAAATAATCAATATTTTTTCGCATCCGCTGAAGAAATATTCTTTCAAATTGGCGCAGCATTACATGCATTAAGGAATATACGAGTTAAGTATATCACGAAACCTACTACAAACTGAGACATGGAAAGAAGCCAATGAAAAAGACAAAAGCAGCCTCAGCCTCACCAGCCACACTCCACAAGGACAACCCCCCCCCCCCCCCCCCCACCGCAGCCCCTTCACCCGGCTGCTGAGGAGGCAGTCATGTTGCCCCCGATTCCAGGTACACAGCCCCACGAGCCGCCGCTGCCCCGCCCACCCTCATTCTGCCCCTCCCTCGCCCTCCATCAGTGTGCCGGAGGACTGGGGCATCAAACACTTTATAAATGCTGCCCCCTACGCCACTCTTATGAGGTTTATTCAACGTTCACCAAAAATGGCACGCTACATAATTAAGTATTTGTATACGATGGTCTACTATGCATCCTAAAGACAACTCGAGCGATGATAGGTTGATGTGTATTGATAAACAGACGCACAGGAGGGAGCTGGTAACTACGGGCCGGCTCGACATTCCAGCACGGAGTCATTGAAGCGCCCGAACCAAACTCTGTTCTCCACAATGAAGCGTTATTTCTACTCAATACCAAATACTAATAATGAGATTTCCTAATGTGTGGTTTTCTAAAGTTTCCTTCCTTAATATCAACGCCAAACACTATATACTACAGGGAACTTTTACAGTATTTTGTGTTTGGTTGGGGAGCTTACAAACTTGTGTATAGGACTGTACTACTGGCCCTACGTGTTGCCGCTGCTGGGATGACTCAGGAGGTAAGTAGTTGAGCTGTATATATGAGCGCAGTGGCCGATGTACGTTTCTGGTGAACCCTGCAAAAAACGAGGTCCTGGAGCCCGGATGTTAAGGAGTTGTGACGCAAGTCACGCCAACACCATTTAGGAGACGGAGAGGAGCTATAGCCGTGGATGACAGGCCGCAATTTAACACGCCTCGCTACCTGCCTCTCCCCGTCCTGACCTTCACTGAGGCTTGGACCTTCTACCGAGCTAACAAACCTTAATGTTCCCTCTTATGGCAGTAGCAGCAAAAGTGGAGTCAAACATTAATTTCGACACTTAATTTTTTTTCTTTATGATATCCTAAAAGTGTGAAGGGACAAGAATATAAGTAACAGTATGTTTCTTCTCGTTACCCTTCCCCCGCGGCACAGACTCCACCACGGAAAATTAGAGGCGACCCTGGAACTGTTGCATAACACTTCATTTACATCAATTTTTAAAACATTTTTCTAAGTCTTCACGAAGTGTTACAGTTGGTCAAAATGTGCTGCCACGGCTACCCAGGGACGAGTGAATGGTATTGAACATTTGCCAAATCTTCCAATTCGTTTGTGCCATCCGTGTCGCAATACCACGGCTTCTTCAGGGAATTATATCAGTAAGGGGAAAACTATTTGTACAGATGAAACTCCTACCTTGAAAATAGTGCATCTGTACTTGAAAAAAAAAAACTTGCTGATTACGAGAAAAAATTTTTTTTTTGATTATTTTGTAATATAAAACTAATAACTCATGTACACACACACACACACACACACACACACACACACACACACACACACACACACACACACACACACACACACACACACACACACACACACACACACACACAGCACTGGATGACTGACTGAGCATCGATTAGGGGCCAAATACGTGGTTGACTGAGATCTTATTAAATCAATGAGTTACATCGAGACGAGCAATTTGTACACGACCGAGATCCTTCGCGCTAAGCAAGTCGTTTTTGGAGCTTCTATACATCAACTGCTTCATGTAGGAGCTAATCGGATGAATCTTGAAAGCAATTTAATTCTTAAGATTATCATTACGCGGTGCATCATACGAATCGAAGTCACTCCAGGGTCGCCTACAGCAAGTTGCGGGAGAGGTGCCACTTGACCCATCCTGCTGGAGGCCCCAGAGCAAATACCACGGCCAAGAAGAGGAACCATTGAGCTTCAACACACAGATAACTGGCACCAACAAAACAAATACCACGGCCAAGAAGAAGAACCATTGAGCTTCAACACACAGATAACTGCCGCCAACACAACAAATACCACGGCCAAGAAGAGGAACCATTGAGCTTGAACACACAGATAACTGCCGCCAACACAACAAATACCACGGCCAAGAAGAGGAACCATTGAGCTTGAACACACAGATAACTGCCGCCAACACAACAAATACCACGGCCAAGAAGAGGAACCATTGAGCTTCAACACACAGATAACTGCCGCCAACACAACAAATACCACGGCCAAGAAGAGGAACCATTGAGCTTGAACACACAGATAACTGCCACCAACACAACAAATACCACGGCCAAGAAGAGGAACCATTGAGCTTCAACACACAGATAACTGCCGCCAACACAACAAATACCACGGCCAAGAAGAGGAACCATTGAGCTTGAACACACAAATAACTGCCGCCAACACAACAAATACCACGGCCAAGAAGAGGAGCCATTGAGCTTGAACACACAGATAACTGCCGCCAACAAAACAAACACCACGGCCAAGAAGAGGAACCATTGAGCTTCAACACACAGATAACTGCCGCCAACAAAACAAATACCACGGCCAAGAAGAGGAACCATTGAGCTTCAACACACAGATAACTGCCGCCAACAAAACAGGAAAGGCAAAAAAGGTGGAGAGAGGTGCCACGCCCCATCTCGCTAGAGGCCGAATGACCAGACGTCCCTGCAAAAGTAACTCTCGTTCACCTACCTGCAGCCACCTAAGAAAGTAAATTTTACACCATAACATGTATTATGAAATCGGACAGGCGATATTTACAGTTAGCAACGTTCATTTCATACGATAATTTTAGGAAAAGAAGAGGTATGAATACAATGCCCATCCCTGCCAGCGTGATGTATCTTACCGTTACTAATCAAGAAGATCATCATTTTCAGCGAGTCGTTAGAGTTGAGTGGTTATTTTAATAGCAAGATAGGTAAGATTGAACAGATAAAACACGATAAAGTGCGGACACAAGTCCTCCCCCTTTCCTGCCGCTCCGTGGTCTGCGGCGCCCCATGGATGCACCTCAACCTCTTCCCTCTTGTCGGAAAATAAGAGGACTGAACCCGCCTCGAGAAGGACACCACCGCGCTTTGCCGCCAGGACCTGCATCAGATTATTGGGTCTATCAGATAGTCTGCTACCGCTACGATGACAGCATCGAAGGCTGAAGAGGGAATGTTCAAACCTTCACAGATCAGGATGCAGAAGCAATTTGGTTCGGTCTTATTTTTAACCCTTGACGAGGAGACCGCCTTCTCCCTTGCTCGTTTGGCGAGGGAGAATCAGTTGGCCATCAACCTTTATGAGGAGGAGGGCAGGTCTCGGGACGTCGTTTTACGGTATCCCGGCACCAGTCCCTTGACCCCATCTTGGAGGACCCGTTCGTCAGCTTCGCACTGAGGTGTACGTACAAGGCAGGTCAATGTCACTCAGAGCCAATGCGGCAGGCGGAGGTGACGTTCCAGCTGGAGATTCCCTCCCATAGTCCTTTGACTTAGGCTTTTAAAGTACATTCTCCGTCAGGAGACTAACCCGGAGCCTCTGCGGTGCTTCAACTGCACTTATGTCGTCAGGTATACGGGTATATGCAGGTACTGTATATACCCATATGCCCATATGTGGCGTAAGGCCCTGGAAGGCTGGTGAAAACTGGGTGCCAGATGGCCAAGCTCTGAAGAGGGACACCATGCTAAGTTCAAGGCCTGACCTGTCCGCCTGAGGAGATTACATGTATGGCTGCAAAATGGGCCTTTAGATACTTTGCTGCTCAGGGACCAAGCTTTCCCCCATGCGGCACCAGCAAAGGTTGGTCGAAGCAAGAGCCCGACCGCTCCCCCCGCCCCGCACTCTACATGAGCACCACCATCACCACCACAACCACCACCACAACCACCACCACGGTGTGTGTGTGTGTGTGTGTGTGTGTGTGTGTGTGTACACGCCCGCACGGACGGACATTGTCGGAAAAGATTACCAAATCTACATCTAGCCTGGCTCAGGGCCGGCCCATGTGCTGTACGCGGCGGCCCATGAGCAGCCAGGTATGACAACATTACCCCCTCGCCAGAACAGTATCCTTGGGGCGCGTCAGTCTGTGTTCTTGTCCCGGACGAATGGCTGCGGGTCAGGGGAGGCTGCTCAGTGACGCAACATACCAAACAACGCACACCAACCCAACTATGAGCGAATACAGACTTACCTTTTTGTTGTTGTAGATGTATCGAGCGAAGTGCCAGTGGTAGGCGTCTAGGGAGTAGGAAAGCTCGAAGGACGTCACCCACTCCTCGTCGTCCCCTTTGCACTGCGGTAGGAGGCCGGTCACCTACAGAGAGTGGAAGAACAGACTCAGTGGCAGCCATGGTCAAACTGAACAAGGATACATTTCGATGCGACACTGAAAAAGGGAAAGGAAAAATGAACGAAAGTGAAACTCTGTCCTACCTGAAACATTTCAAGACAACAGTATGACGATCAGAGAAACTGCGAAAAATATTGGTTCATTAAAGTTGCGTAAATTTTCAGCGGTCTTTGAACAATATAATATTCCTAAAAGTCGTTTAACGTCGTATGCGTTTGAACAATTTAGAAAAGTTAGAGTTGCTGAAATGTTGGGGGTATTCGAGTTTGAGGATACTTATGGCTATCAGTTTAGATAATATGCAGCCACAGGCAAGCAACATTTCTCTGCCCAGCGACAAAGCCAGCGCAGAAAGAGCTAACACTGCAGGCGTCAGAACTAGAAAGCAGCAAGCGTATCTGAGAAACATTAGTAAATTTTGAAGCCCGATCTTTTTTTTTCCCAACACAAACAATTGGAAGCGGACGCCCAACCACCCCGTCGAGTGGCTTCTGGTGTTCGCGGCCGCCGAGTGGGAAGCGAGACAAGCGTGTACACGAGGCAAGCTTTCTGCTGACTCATAGCAGCACCATGTAATCCTTGACCACGGTTAACAGAGACGACGCTTTTTTGTTCCCCTTTACGGCAGGTGACTCGGCAAGGTTACAGTTTCTCCTCAAAAACATGACCACCTGGACGCCGCGAAAGAGGCAGCTGCTACCCACAAACGTTCTAGACGAGGCAATAAATCAAAAAGCTTAACCCACCTGGGCCGACATTTATTATTGCAGTTTCTATATCTCAGTGGATAAGTGACGCCATTCAGGTATACAAGCGTGCGCATTAAATATTTCGGCCCGGTTCGTTTATTATACCTGGAAATTTAAATAAAGAACAACGACAGCCTTTCATGATACACTTTAATAGACCTGCACCCAACTAAGTTTACGATACCTGCTATAGATGGAGTAATGCACTACGCTATTGATACTGTGAACGAAAACAAGAATGGTAATAGAGATAAAATATAATGACAGCCTTTCATGATACAGTTTAATAGACCTGCACCCAACTAAAATTAAGTTTACGATACCTGCTATATATGCAATAATGTAAAACGCTATTGATACTGTGAACGAAAACAAGAATGGTAACAGAGATAAAAAAAAATACTTAACTGCGGCACATCAGATTGTAGGACACTAGTGCACACGCGGCAGGATATGGATTTGCTCTCAACCCGGTAGCAGCGGGGATCATGTTTCTTAATGGTCCCTCTAAGCGAGAAAAATGAGAAAAATCATCACTCACACAAACCATTTCATAATATATATCAAAGCATTTGTGATCAGTTTACGTATCATCTATTTTTAGGGGTTTATATCATGGCACAAATTCGGCCCGTCACTGCTACCGGGTCAAGGGTCAATCTACTAATTCTTACCTTGGCCGGCACACCGAGATCCACGAGGACCCACTCGCCGGCGGCCCTCCTGCCGGCACACCACGCCCGGCCATTGAGCTGGTGCAGGCGGACGTACTTGACCTGGCAGCCCGCGTCCCACGTCGCCGGGTAGGACGACGAGGCCGAGATCTGCCAGTCCAGGACGTCGCCGGTAGTGAGGCCGAGCGGCGAGGAGCAGCCTGCCGCCAAGGGAAGAGAAGGTCACACAAAGAAACACAAATGAAGGACAAACAACAGCAGACCTGCTGGTCCCTACCAGGCTGTTTGTGACAAGCTACACTAACTATCTAATCAAAGGTGGAAGATGAAAGGACAGAACTCACGGGGGAGAGTCACGTGTAGGAAGGGGGTATGCGATAGAGAAAATGAGCATCCTGCCCGCCCAAGGGAAGAAAAGGTTAATGCTCCTCTCCCACATAGCCGATTTCACACTACGATGGTCTACGATGCTCCGAAATGTGAGCATCGGCGTCAAAAGTATAGCCATCGGCATAGGATTACGCTGCTTGCACGAATAATCCCCTATGTCGGTCGACGGGGGTCGGCCGACGTCGGCCGACAGCGGAGCATCGGCGACGACCGCCGATTTTTTTGGAATGTTCAAAATAATCGGCCGACGCTGGCCGACAGCTCGATACCCACGATGGCAGCGTACGGCGTCGTGCGATGTCGGCCGATGTCGGGGGGGGACGTGCGATGGCTCCAAGACGTCGGCCGACATAATCCTCATAGTCGGCCGACGTCGGTCGACGGTTTAAATCGCGCGCGCTTGCCAGCGACAGATGCCCGAGGCTGCCCGCTGCCCCGTAGTATACCGCGCGCCCGTCGGCTGACGACACTACGCTCCATCGCCCCTGTCTGCTCGCCGGTCTCCTCGCGTCCACTCACGCTACCTGCTTCGCCCATCACCACCTTCACCGCCTTCCTCAGCCGCCCAAGGGTCCTTCCTCCTGCCTGTACCTATCTCAAGTTACAGGGTAGACACACCTACACCGTTGTGCCGTGTCACCATGGGCCAAAAGGACAAAAAAACGCCGAAAAAGTCTGCTAAACATCAAGCGTCATCACAGCCCACCCGCAAGCACTCGCCACACGTGCAGCTACCCCAGGCAGTCTCTAGCATGATACAACCGGCCAGTCAGGAAACCTTTCAAGACACCGACTCCACCAACACCATCCCCACCACGCCGCTGCCGTCTCAAAGCACCACCACAACAGACACCAGCCCCGTAGACCTCGACGTCAACACTACGTCGAGCCCGCCACCCACACCAGGCCGAGAGATAGACCTGCAGGAGAAGGCGCAGGATACCAAGCCTGAGGAGGTCAAGGGGACGCCCTTAGTGGACGTTGGGGAAGTTGTAACAATTGTACCACCAAGACCCCAAGACGACGACATAAATGCACCAGCCCAGAGTGACGGCACAGACCTGGAGGAGATGGTGGACACAGATGACCCTGGGACCCGCCACGTGAATCTCCCACGTAGGGTAGAGAGGGAGTTGGGGGAGTGGCTAGAGGCTAACGCGTTCCTCTATGACCGTGGTGCTACAGAGTATAAGAACACGGCCAAGAAAAAGCGGACCCTGGAGCCTAACCCCCCCCCTTGACCGGTGCTGAACTTCAGAGGTGGATCAACACAAAGCGCACCAAGTACGGGCGGCTGACGAAGGCGATGGCGAAGAGTGGGGCAGGGGCGATACATCTCACAGAGCTGGACCAGTGGGTGCTGCAGTTGTTCGGCTTCCTTGGGAAACACATTGTCCGCCAGAAGGATCCCAAGACGCTTGGCTTGAGAAAGGTATGTTAATAAATCAAATAGGTATCATGCATTCAGGCGATGATGTGACTGTGGATGACGTGCCATGTGCCAAACCTTCATGTATTCAGAGAGTAGTATATGTTCCGTTGGTTGCGGAACGCCTTATGTCAGCACCATAATACGGGTGTGACGTCATCTACCACGCATATCGTTGACTGTATGTATATTTATCTTCGGATATATATTATATGCTTATCTGATGTTGCCCTCAATGATCATATACATTATTCAGCTATCGGTGCCATATCCTGTTTGGTCACCTGCATTTACCAGAAACCTGGTATTTCGAGGCAGTATGATATATATATATATATATATATATATATATATATATATATATATATATATATATATATATATATATATATATATATATATATATATATATATATATATATATATTTTTTTTAATACATATTGTGAGGGGGCATATAATTCAATGAATACAGGTGCGTGGTTTAATACATTTATTATTTATTATAATACAACGTGTAGATTATAAAGTAAACACACAATTGTCTGAGTAGTACATGTTTTGTATTATATAATAATACTCTTGTGGTATTAGAATTAGATAGTACCTTTTACAGTAGTACATGTCTTGTATCATGCAGTGCTCGTCATAAGCATATGCTGCCTGTCCGATCAGGTATCAACACTGCATAACAGCAGTATATCTCAGATTTCTCGTTTCCCGGGCAACCGTGTTCTTCCGTTTCTCTGGACTTTCAACGTGACCGTGAGGGCATGCAGCAGTGTGTAAAGTTGGTAATTAGTGCAATCCTTGCTCTCGGAGTGGCATTTGTGTGCGAGCCTGTCCTGCCGCTCCTCTCCTCCGCGGCCTTGTGCTCCGTGCATTTGTTTCTTGTTGACAGGCAATGGACACCTCCCGAGGTGTCTTGTGCATGCACAGGGTGCTTCACCGCGCCGCCCGCACACAAGCGCTGTTGCCAGTTTTTAAATGATCGGGCACACACGCCCGTTGCCCATTGCCTGTCAACAAGAAACAAATGCACGGAGCACAAGGCTGCGGAGGAGAGGAGCGACAGGACAGGCTCGCACACACTGCTGCATGCCCTAACGGTCACGTTTAAAGTCCCAAGAAACGAAAGAAAACGGTTGCCCGGGGAAGGAGAACTCTGGGATATACTGCTGCTATGCATTGTTGATACCTGATCGGACAGGCAGTATATGTTTATGACGAGCACTGTGTAGTTAAAAAAACATGGGTATGGGATAATGTATCCAGGGCCACCGTAGGTCTGGTATCTGCCGTTGGCGGCTCTGACTGAGGCACATACAATAAGCCCGACCCCAGCCAGTGCCATCAGCGACAAATACGAGACTACTCCGGCCCGCCTACGGGACTGTATGTTAATACCAATACGTAATACAGACATAATAAATTCATCTCTCCCCTACGCAGGCCGCTGCGGACGCCTCCCAGCCACCACCTCCCACAGCCGTCGCAGGGCCTTCGGGGTTGCAGTCACGTGGGCGGGCAGGAGGTGACGGTCACGTGGGCGGCCAGGAGGTGACGGTCAGCAGCGAGAGTGATGAGGATGATGACGCCCAGGGTCCCCTGCGCCAAGAGCCGCCACCCACCCGCCCACGGTCGGCCCTGGAGGAGGCCCAGGCTAGGCGTGGCAAGAAGCGGCGCGCCACTCCATCGCCCAGCACAGACGATCAGAAGTTGCTAGAACAGGTAAATACATAAATGTTTTATGGCACACAATAATTCACATAGTTTTCCCAATAGCAATTTGCAGTCATGTTTCACTCACCCAAATCCTGTACAGAGGGCTACAATTTAGAAGTATTGAAACAGCATGCATTCAAGGCAGCAAATTATAATAAATGTTATTATATTATATTATATTATATGTTTTTTTCTTTTTTGTTTTTCTTCATTCTAGCCCGTGTGTACCGGTAGGCATTATTTGCCCTTGATGTTGTTCATGGCAGGCGCCCGTTCGTGGTGCGAGCAAAGGTTTATAGTGGCACCTTTAGAGGCCCATGCCGCCCTCCCAGAATTCATTTTTATTGCATATGCAACTAGAATTTGGGTATCAGGGGGACATGTAGGTAGTTTTAAGCCACTCGACGAATGACACAAAGTTTCAAGATGGTACTGGTGGGGTTCGAACCCATGCGTAGACATCAGTCCGACCCCACGCTCACCACCTTATCCACTCGGCCACCGCCTCCCTTAGCATACATAATTATATAGTGTATACCTGGCAATATTGTATTCAAACACTCCCCCTCCCTCCCTCCTTCTTCCCTGTTATTACGAAGTTTATATATTATATATTTACCTGTCACCTTGGCGTTCCCGGACAGGTCCTGCGAAAGGCACAGACCGGAGGCTGTTCGTGTCTGTAGGGGGATATAATAATTATTGTTTTAATAACCAATTTGCATCTGATCACCATGTATGTCATTAATGTGTTTCCTTTGTTGTCTCCTCTATCCGCAGCTGCTACAGTCGCACAAAGGGGCAGCGGATATCATCGATCAGCGCATACGTACGACGATCGACAAAGATACGGAGTATTGGAGGTACGCCGTGACGGACGCCATGGCGGCCATGCTCCGTACTGTCGACAAGGTGTACTCCCCCGACGTGTCCGTGGAGTTCGCTGCCGTAGTGAAGAAGTACCTGCACCTCACCAAGGAGATGACTGCACCCACCACGTCCACGCCTGCCACCCATCCCACACACCCCGTTGGGGAGCCGGCCCCACAGCTGGGCACGGACGTCTCAACAGACTCCCTACACCCCACGGTCGATGCTCCCCCCTCTACCCTTCCTGTCACGGTCCGTGGTGCCCCCACGGGTGACGCCCCCCCTCAGGTGACCCAGGTCACCTTCTCGCCTGACCAAATGGCCTTTTTGCAGCAAATGTCACGTCCTCAGGGGCAGACACAGGGTCAAGCTGTCCTGCAGGCGCTGACAAAGGGTAGCATACCCCAATCCTCCACCCCTCTCCACACCTCTTTTAATCTTCAGGACCTGAGCCTGAACAACCTTTTCACGGGTTCGCCTATTGTACCGCAGCCAGACAAGGGGTAGGTTCGTCCCAAGTGCTTCCTGTATATAGATAATGCATATTTTTGTATGTGATGTACTAGTCGTACCAAACATTACGTACCTACCTTGTTTCATACCATGACATTAACCACTTCACTACGGAGACGCTCAAAGGAAGGGAAGGATAAGAAGAAAAAGTAACAACAAGGATCCTCAACTTCTTTTTACTTTAACCACTTCACTACGGAGACGCTCAAAGGAAGGGAAGGATAAGAAGAAAAGTAACAACAAGGATTCTCAACTTCTTTTTACTTTAATGTGTGTTCTTCCCATCGCATATGTGATATTATTTAGTCTAATGTGTTTTTGATAATAAATGCATGTGATAACCGGTTGTTTTCTGTACCCCTATTGAGATGATAGATACATAGTATATGTGTAAAACCTATGTAATAAAATATACCAATGACCAATATAAAATATAACTGAGCACTATGAAGGTACAATGAAAATAATAAGAAAGTAAGAGAGGTGTATGAGAATAACATGTCAAATTAAAAGAGAATAAATAAGACGTGTGAAAGATATCTATAGTAACACTATCAGTAACTTAAAGCAGTAATGAAATAAATAAATAAAACATAATACCAACATACGATATATGCAAACACATAAAGATGCAACATGGAAAACTAAAACATAATGAATGAAACGTTTGGTGTATGATGTCAGATGAAAAGAGAATAAATAAGACGTCAGATGAAAAGAGAATAAATAAGACGTATGAAAGATATCTATAGTAATACATATCAGATGAAAAGAGAATAAATAAGACGTATGAAAGATATCTATAGTAATACTATCAGTAACTGAAAGCAATAATGAAATTAATAAATAAAACATATAATAACAACATACGTAGTAAATGGTGAGGACAACATACCTTAGATCTTGGCCTCCTGCCAGGCAACACTGCCTGTGGGTGAGGTGCAGTAATCCCGCATGTAGTTCCGCACATCCTTGCCACTATGTGACGACCAGTTGCCACCTGGTAGGTTGGGGATGTCATCGAGGGGGCGGTCATTCCTCCAGGCGCCAGGGATCACGTCATGGGACTGTGGGTCCTCGGTGTCGAACTCACCGCTCGATGTATAGCCAGACCGCAGCATGTTGTGGAGCACACAGGCAGCCATCACCACGGCCTCGACACGGTCGTGCTTCAGCATAATGGGTGAATGCATTACTCTGAACCTGTGAGTAAGATGGATGGAATTGCTGACCATGGTCATGGGACAGAAAATGAAATACGTTTGAGGTGTGCAATACCAGGTACTGTTATATTTACCTATTCGCTAGTATCCCGAAAGCGTTTTCCACCACGCGACGTGCCCGGCTGAGTCTGTAGTTGTATATCCGTTCATCATGGGTTAGGCCACGGCAGGGGTACGGCTTCAGTAGCCAGGGTCGGAGGGCAAAGGCGTCGTCCCCAACTAGAAAGTACGGCATGGGGGGTCCGCTGGGATCCTCTAGAAAGGGCTCTGAAGGGGGGAGGTTTGCTTCTGCAGTGTCTAGCAGTGCTGACAGGCGTGATTGGGCAAAGACACCTGCGTCAGACTCGGAGCCCACGGCGCCCACGTCCATATACGTAAACCGGTAGTCATAGTCAACAACTGCTAGCAGGACGATGGAGAAGTAGCGTTTGTAGTTGGAGTAGTTGGAGCCTCCTAGCGCAGGGTTCGTGATTCTGATGTGCTTCCCGTCAATAGCTCCTACGGTGTGGGGAAAATTCCATCTCTCTGCGAAGCCACTGGCGATCTCCTTCCAGCCCTCAGGTGTGGTAGGTAGTTGCATAACCTCGTCCCCAGACTCTGCGACTATGGCCCTACACGTCTCCGGTACCAGCTTGCTGATAGTATTGGATGCAACACGGAAGGCATAGCTGAGGCTCTTGTATGTTTCGCCGGTAGCCAGGAACCTCAGGGTGATAGCCACACGTAGACCAACATCCAAGGGCTTCCTCCAGAATGTTGTCTCCCTCTGAAGACGTGGCTGCACCTGCTCCACGATCTGGTTGAATTGTCCCTCGTCTAGGCGGAGGAAGTTCCTGTATAGCTGTGGGTCTTCAAGGGCGAGCTCCCTCATTAGGTTGTCATAATGCCCATGTGAGGCACGGCGTGTGAGGTATGGCTGTACCCACACACTGCGTTCCTTGGCCTTCCTCGTTTTCCTCCTCATCCTCTTGAGTAGGGTGTACAGGGTGACGCTGTGTAAGTATTCAAAGTCCAGTATGGCTCTCAAGTTCAGGATCCCTGCGAATGAGTGTCGGTGTGATGTAGTACATGAGAGACATTGTGGCTACGCAGGTGGGATGCTGTAACGTGTGGCTCTGGAGGTTTTAAGGAGATTCACAGCAAGTATGTTGGGCCACCGGTTTATGTATATACCACCTCCACCCACGGTAAGTGCACGACGTGCGCTCGACGTCGTTGTGGTGTCGTGCGCCCTTCGAGCGACAGTCGTGCGATATTCGAAAGGCCATCGTTCATGTCGGGCTGTCATCGAGTACGTCGTACGCTGCCGTACTGACATATGCGCCGACATGTCGGCCGATGTCATGCGATGTCGTGCGATGTCGTGCGGCCATGCCTCGATGCCCGCTCGACAGTCGTCGTTGTATGCGATATAGTCGTGCGTAGACGTGCGATCCTCCCTCGCCATGTCGTTGTGACCCATTTTCGGTCTGAAATCGCACGATGACACACTACGGTCCACGACAGCCAACGCCGATTTTGAGGGATGGGCCATCGTGGACCATCGTAGTGCGAAATCGGCTATGTGGGAGAGGACCCTAAGCCCCGCCCCGGCACACGATAGAAAACGGGTGTTTTGTAAGGCAGACCTGGATTTGATGGCGCTCCCTGCTGGAGTGACTGACTTAGTGTAAGAATGGCTGATTGAATGCCTTGACTGACTGACTGACTTATCTTGACTAGCTGACCATGCTGATGTAAGTGACTGACTGACTGACTGACTCGCTGGCTGTGTGGCTACGAAAATAACTGACTGATTGCCTGACTGACTGACTGACTAACTGACTGACTGACTGACTGACTAGCTGTCTGACTACCTACGTAGCTGTCTGACTGCCAGACTAACTAATGCATAAATGGCTGACTGATTTGGCTGACTGACTGACTGGCTGACTCTGTGGCTACGTAAAAAAAAATGATTGATTGCCTGACTGACTAAATGACTGACTGACTGACTGACTAAATGAATGAATAGCTAACAGACTGACTGACTGAATGAGTGAATGGTTAACTATCTAACTGACTGGCTATCTGACTAACTGACTGACTGACTGACTGACGGACTGAGAGAGAGAGAGAGAGAGAGAGAGAGAGAGAGAGAGAGAGAGAGAGAGAGAGAGAGAGAGAGAGAGAGAGAGAGAGAGAGAGAGAGAGAGAGAGAGAGAGAGAGAGAGAGAGAGAGAGAGAGAGAGAGAGAGAGAGAGAGAGAGAGAGAGAGAGAGAGAGAGAGAGAGAGAGAGAGAGAGAGAGAGAGAGAGAGAGAGTTACTACGTACGATAGGAGAATAAGGGAGCTAAATTTAAAGATGAGCAAATGGAGATAATTCATGAAAATATACCGAAATGTAATACAATGAAAGCATCAAGCTATTTATTTTCCGTCCCTTGTAGTTAAGCCGATGACATTATTAAAGTTTTGTCCATGTGTAAATATGACAATGACAACGACAACAGCAGGAAATGATAATACCTATACTACAACAGTAATATCAGCAACAACTATTGCTACGATAACAACTATTACTACTAACACCGCTATTGCTACTACTACTCTTTCCACTACTACTTCTATTACTACTACTATTACTACTACTATTAATATTAATATTACTACTTCTATTACAACTACTACTACTACTACTACTACTACTACTACTACTACTTTTACTACTAATATTACTACTACTACTACTACTACTACTACAGTATAATACAGGCCTCCATCTATTAAAGTTGCGTTGTGAGCGGTATATTCTCTCATATCCTTTCACAAAGCAATTCATTGGCCCCACCCCGCCAATGACTGTGGCCGACAACCATCTTTATTTAGTATTACAAACCTTACTAAACATATTATTTTTAAGCTAACAGAGCTTGTGGTTGATACGACTATCAACCACCGTCGCCTCAAAGACCAGGTCAGCAATGCGGGTGGTTTTGGGTGCAGGTGACCTGGTTCCTCTCAGGCAGACCAAGGCAGACCTCAGGCGGGAGAAGGACAGCCTGCATATCATCGAGGCGACCACACTGCTTCTTGGCTGCTGTTGCTTATCCACCAGTGTTTTGGCGAGTCTTGCGTAGAAGCTCTGCGCCCTTGGTCCCATCCCTCCTGCCGTCGTGAATACTACCGGGGTGAAGGAGCCCTGGTCCACATTCTGTATTATTTCTTCATATGCTCTGTTCTTTTCTTGTTCGTTTCTTCTGTGGGCTGCATCAAGGGTCAGTTCTCTGTGGCAATGGGCCATGGGATCAAAGATCCTTATGTCAAAATATGCCCTTTGTCCACGAGTCCAAGACCCTCTGGCGCTAACATCCACTCGTGCTTCGTTCGAAACATTAGCGGTGCGTCTGGCGAGGTGTTCGCCTTGCAGAGGGAGCAGCATGGGTTCCACAGTCACGTCGTGGCAGACTTCTTTCAGCATCTGAGCTGTTACGTCTCTTACTTCATCATGTCTCATGCAGACGAAACCTCCTCTCTTGCATGTCATGGCATGATTTTGGTTGAAGGGTGAGCCACAGTTACACATGTTTGGGAGCCCATCCACGGGCCAGCCATACCTGAGGGCAAGGGCATCAGTGAATTATTTTTTGTTTAAGTTGAAGCCTTTTGCCCTGAAAAGTAGTGTGGTTAGCCAGTTTGAAGCGCCCACTTCCTGTGCAATATCTGTCCTCCTCCTTGTGTCTTCTGGAAGTTCTCTCATTAGGTCACTCAGAGTGTCTCTCTGTTTTTCTTCTTTGTTTATGGAGATTGCATTCCTTAGTGACCTAATATCTTGAGGGTTGTCTTCCCCCCTTTCATTTTGATTGGTAAAATATCCGGTCAAGGAGGCTGTGATTTGGATTGAGTTCCCGAATTCAGACTCAGCCAGATTTTGCGGGTTGGTGATGCCGAGCCCACCCATTCTTGGCGGCAACTTCAGCAATCTTCTCTCCTGGTCACTGGGACATCTCCCATTTGCTATCGCCGGTATGAAGATGTTTCTGATAGCATCTTCCAGAGGTTTTAGTAACGGAGCAACATCAGGAACTGTCCTCATGAGGTAGTTCCATTTATGCTTGACACCGTACGTAAATGCTGCGTAGGCTGCCTGCGGTTCTGTTTTGGCGATCTCGCTCAGCCTCTGCAGTTCGGACTCCCAGCGCTTTACAGCTGTTTTCACATATTCGGTTCTGTATTCAGCTGTTCCAATGACTGTCCCGAGGTGTCTTTCGCCAGTCACTGACAATTTCACGTTACTGCCCTGGAATGCTGTTTTGGCCCGATCGTATGCCTCTGGTTTTACAATCACCACAGACTTCGTGGCGTTGGGACGGTACCCTATTTTAGGGCCGTGTTCATTGACGAGGTCCCACCATTTCCTGAGGTCTGCAGACTTTCCTACCCCGGTGAGGTCATCCGCATACGCCACCTGTTTGACGTTGGTGTTTTCATGGCGGATGATGTCCTGCAGCTTCATCATTCCCAGGGCAAACATTGCCATGGCCCCTGGGTCCGCCTGGGTGCTGCCCTCTGAGGATTGTATGGCCACCGGGTCTCCAAGTCGTTGGTCATTATGACTGCTGATGAACAGTCTGGCAGGTTCCTTGTATGTATTTTCAATATATTGGGCGAATATAGGGCACTTGATTTTGATGTTGTGCAGTGCTGTTTCCCTATTGATGTTGTTGAACGCATTTGCAGCGTCCACCATCAGCACCGCCTCGCATTCTGGGTCTTCGAACATTTTCCTGACGGCGTGAATGGCAGCTTCACACCCAGCCTGCTGACCCGCACACACTTGGAGGTTTCCCACCGCCTTCCTCACATCGTCCTTCACCACCTCCATGACAGCCTTGCCTATGATCCTCCTGAGCACCTCCCCCATCCCGATGGGGCGACAGCCTGGTTTTTTATCCAGCGGGATGAGCCGGCAGGCCATCAAAGGCTCGAGGTGTTGGCAATTCTCTGACGCCAATTTTCTTGCTAGGGCGGCTATTGCGTCGCGAAGATCCACAGCTGGATTACCAAAGATGTTCTTACTGAGGAGGTGTTTCCACCCCTTGGCATCCAAGCCTGATGGTCCAGCCGCTCCCTGCGTGTGAAGGGCGTGCGTCCAGATCACGTCACCGCTGATATGGTCGAAGACAACTCGATGCGGCGGGGTGTAGTCTCCAAGGAACTTCATTTCTGGGTGTGCAGGTCTAGCATCTGGATGCTTGTCCTTAAGGATCTGGCGTGTCTCTTCCGTCATGGGAAGGACTACACCTGCCTCATCTTCCATTGACAGTGATCTAGTTGCCATGGCCACTTTGCCTTGTCTCATCTTGTCAGCAAAGTTTCTAGCCCTGTCGTTACTGTCCTTCTTGCGACTGTTACGTCTGCCTAGTCTCTCCTGCAGTGTTTTAGCCTCGTCAAGTAGCTTCCGGACGTCCCCTTTCCTCCACAGCTCCATTCTTCTTTGTACCGCCTTCACGTCCTCAGATTGTTTCGACTTTTTGTGAGTCTGTTGGCATATGAGGTGCGGTAGTATGACCATAATCTTTAAAGCGTAGGGGGCGATTTGCGTGGAGTTGTTGTACGCTCTAATGAGGTAGGTTTTCTCCTCTATCAAGGTTTTGGTGGCGTTACATCTCGGGGCCTCAAATACGTTATTGGGAGTAAACGTTACCACATGACTGTAAGCGTCTCGCACCCACTCCTCTGTCTCCTCGAGTGTCCACCTCTGCCAGAAGCGGAGCTCGCGCGAGGCGTCCTCACCCTGGTCACCCTGCCCATGTCTCTCGCCACCTGCACCCCCCTCCACCTGATCATCTCCAGCGCCTTCATTGGCCTGTCCACCCAGCACCCCTTCTGGTTGCTCACCATTTTCCACATCCTGCCGTTGAGGGTTTGAGTTTCGACAATCTCCACCTCTCTTACAGTTCACACAGGGCTGGCCTCGTCTTACGCACGAGCACTGAACACAGTTTTGATTTCGAGAGGAACAAATGCAACATTGAGGGGGCTCCATTTCGGTGCCATTATGCATGCTAGTGTATCTAAGATGCTATTTATGGTGATGAATAGAGCAATAGTAGTAGATCCCTCTTTGACTCTTGTCTCCCCCCATATACCTACACACAGACATACACTTACATATGCTTACTCTGCCTTTACGGTAATACTAGAATGATTGTTTATTTTTCACTACCATTTCTCCTCGCCAACACTTAGATATATAGATAGGTTTATAATTAATACAATAGGCTGACACATTGTTTTCAAAGGGTGAGAGAGAGAGAGAGAGAGAGAGAGAGAGAGAGAGAGAGAGAGAGAGAGAGAGAGAGAGAGAGAGAATGAATGAATGCGGTGCTACGCTCCCCGAGGCCACGCCTGTCCGCTTTGCTGCATGGTGACGGAAGTGTGTTCACACTATCCAACACTGACAGGCTCCGGGCCGGGCCGTACCGGCGCGGACCTGCAAAATATTCTCGCCGACAATCCCGACCGGCAAGTGGTGGTGACGGTCCGCGCCGGAGACGTGCAGGTCCGTAGCGGTGTGAACACAACACTGGGTTTCCCATTGAAGAATATTTTGTCGTCCGGAACGGTGCGGTACGGACCGGTCATTTTACGTATGGTGTGAATCAGCCTTTGCCGACCCGAGATGACCCACAAACTACTTCAGCTAATTCTTTTTTCTTCTTTTTGTCTTCTTTTCCTTCTCTTTTCCATCTTGTTTTTTTTTCTTTATTATTTCACTTTACTCCTTCCTTTAAACAACTTCTCTTTTCTAAACTTTCATCAATCCATTTACTTTTTTTTATTTTAACTTTTTCAACTTTTCTTCATCGTTTAACTTTCTATTTTCATCCATTTTCTTCACTTTACTGTTTCAACAACTTCACTTTTCTTCTGTCAATCAACTTATCTAACATTATCTCAACCCATTTATTTTTTGTCCTCATTTTTTTTATATTTTATCTTTTTTTCATAATTTCTCTACTATGTATTTTTCCTTCTTTTTCCTACCTGACTGTGCTCATCCTGAACAGCTTCGCTTCTCCTCCTTCGGATACTTCATCAAATGTTTCCTCATCGCATTACTTTTTTCCCCTGCTCTTTGTTTTTTTTCCTTTTTATTTATTTAACCAGTTTTTCCACAACGAGACAATTCGTTCATTAACTTTTTTCTCCTAACTGTTCTTCCTATTTTTAGTCCCTCCTTTCCCTCATCTTCATTTAATTAACGTTTTTCTGATGGTTAAACCTCCTAACTTATCCCCTGAGCTCTTTTCATTAGATTTTCTACCATATCATTTTGTCGTGTATTTTTAAATCCATGTCGTCATTACAAATTAACCATCCCGCTCCCTCCTTACCATAATCATTTTAATTCAATCCTTCGTGTTGAGCATCATAAAGTACGGATTAAAGATATGGGGAAATAGTGGAGGATGCCATATCCAGCAGGTGCAAAAAAAACTAAATTTTGCAGCCAAAGTTGCGCTTGGTGGCAATAAATTTGACCATGCAACACCATAAATAGGGGAGCTAAGGTACAGTACAAGTACGAGTCGGGAATCACTGTGAATAATGTAATGAGTAAAAGATTGCCGGGTTGGTTGTTCTCGCTCCCTAAGGTGAGTGAGACTCACGATGTCAACACAAGACATCAACACCAACTACTTGTTCCCAAAACTAGAACTTGTATAGGAGACAGGTATCTACTGGTAGCTGGACCTAAACAGCCTACCTGATCACGTGAAGGACGCCAAATATATTTATTTTATTTTTTAACGGACAGACTTTCTCCAAGTCGTGACTACACTCATGTATATGATATTTTTTTATGTTATTATACGTTTTATGACAACATTCTTGTATATGGCTATTATATTATCTTACGACAACGTGTACGCACATTGCTATTTTATTAGTATTATATCATTTTATTCTTGTTTACGGAAAACCTTATGTCTTATATTTTCAAGATCTAGGTTTTATATTGCATCGTTTACTATTATCT
Source organism: Eriocheir sinensis (assembly GCF_024679095.1). Taxonomy (NCBI): domain Eukaryota; kingdom Metazoa; phylum Arthropoda; class Malacostraca; order Decapoda; family Varunidae; genus Eriocheir; species Eriocheir sinensis. The sequence continues at coordinate 254,355 of NW_026110541.1, forward strand.
TATTTCCTATTTTATCTGTATATCTTAACTTGATATAAGGTCCTAGTATAGAAACCCCAGTATGTTTTTCGCTCTGTACTAGGACGTTTTCGTCACAATGTATGCCAGTAATAGCCAGGGCCGTAGCAAGAAGTAGTGAGCCCCCCCCAAAAAAGAAAAACTTCTGTGGGGCCCCATACAGACAACCGAGTTTTACATTTTTTTTCAGTAATAGTAAGGAGTACAGCTATTAAAAACAACGAATGATGATGTTATATATTTAAGTGGTGCTGAGCCGGGCACAACGTGGGGCACGACTGATAAGCAGGCCTATCAGAGTACAAAATAATGTTTCTCTTAACAAAGTATGATAATTTAAATGCAAAACGATCATTAAAAGGCTTTTTTCGAGCTTTGTGGTTTGCAAACTTATTAACCAAAGCATCAAAATCACGAGATCTAGCAACATCATGTTCAATGAAGGCGATTCCTAGAGCAGAGAGCCTCTCATCTGACATTGTTGACCGCAAAATATTTTTTTTATTATTTTCATTCTACTAAAGCTTCTCTCTGCACTTGCAACAGTAACTGGAGTTGTTAACATAGCTCTCAACACAATTCCAGTGTTTGGGTATATTTCCTGAAGATTATTACTACAAATATATGTTAAGAAATCTTTAGCAGTAGCAAGAGTTTTTTTCTCTACTGACAACAGCAATGAAATGTCTCAACTCCATTTCCAGTTCAGGTGCATCAATGTCTCCCATTATTTCCTCATAGTTCTTGTATCGATTGTGAAGCTTGTTTTCGTCAATACACTGCTTGAATTGCTTCGTATTGTACAAAAAGCCAAACAGGTTATGCCACTCCATAAGCTGACTAACTCCCGAGGTGACGGATGATATAACCTGATTTACTACAACAAAGAAGAACTGACATTTTTTTTTTTATCCTCAGATAAGATACTTTCATTGCGACACACAGTCAAACATGTTTTTTTTCCTTCGTGTACGCGTCTGCGGAAATACTTTTGCTACATCCACCTGCTCAGCTATTTCCGATGCATTAAGAACAGCTGTATTATACCCTGTATTGCGATACTGTTCAAAGAATGCCATAGTAGTAGTCACCCCTGCCTGCAACACACCAATTGTTATGTCTGATGACTGAATAAGCTTGCTGGTCTTATTGATATGAAATAAAATGTCATACCATATGCAAATTGCTGATAGAAATGGCCATTAGCTCAATATGTCCAAGAGTGCACCTGCTCCTGTGGCCACGCCATCTTTTTTTCTCGAGAGCATATTCTCTCAGCACTGATAAGGCGTTGTTAATTTCCTTCATATGATATCGGAGTGGTTTAACAGCTTCAGTTCGTGACTCCCACCTGTTATATGATGGACCTTTAACTGTAATAGGCAAACATTCTTCAAGAATAGCCCATCGAGATGTAGATGAGCTAAATATCACAAACATTCTGTTGATGATGCCCCAAAAATCAATGGCATAATTTAAGGATTTCGCTGCATCTACAATCACCAAATTCCAGGTATGAGCCACGCAGTACATACAAAGCACGTTGATTCGGTTCTAATGTACGTGCTTGTACTCCTTTATTAACAAAAGAAAAAAAATATGAACGTTGGAGTCTGCAAGAGGCCGGTTGGCCTATACAAGGCAGCTCCTTTGACCCTAAGCTCCCGTGTATCTAACCCCACCTAATATCGCTGTCCATTAATTTATCTAATCTATTTTTGAATGTAACAATTGTATTGGCACTCACCACATGACTGCTAAGCCTATTCCACTCATCCACAACCCTGTTAGTAAACCAATTTTGCCTATGTCATTGTTGAATCTTAATTTATCAAGTTTAAACCCATTACTTCTTGTCCTACCCGGTTCTCTTAATAAAAAAAAACCTTATGAATATCTCCCTTATTAAAGCCCTTCATCCATTTATAAACCTCGATCATGTCTCCACGCACCCTTCGCCTTTCTAGAGAATGCAAGTTTAACTGTTTGAGTCTTTCCTCGTATGGCAAGTTTCTCAACCCTTGAATCATCTTAGTCATCCTCCTCTGCACTAATTCTAACATTTCGATATCCATTCTATAGTAAGGTAACCAGAACTGAGCCGCATAATCAAGATGGGGTCTAACTAATGCTAAATATAGTTTGAGGAAGACTTCAGCGCTGCTGTTGCTTACGCTCCTTGAAATAAATCCGAGTACCTTATTTGCTCGATTTCTAGCTTGAATGCATTGTGCCCTTGGACGGAGATCAGAACTCACTAAGACCCCTAAATCTCTCCCGCACCCAGACCTGCTTATGAGAGTGTCATTTAAGCAATAGTTGTGAGAGGGGTTGCTCCTACCTACACTCAGAATACTGCACTTCCCTACATTGAACTCCATCTGCCATTTATCCGCCCAGTCATACAATCTGTTTAGTTCATCCTGGAGAATACTGGTGTCCTGATCCGACTCAATTACTCTACCGATCTTGGTATTACCTGCAAACTTACTGACATCAATACTAATTCCTGTATATAAGTCATTGATATAAATAATAAACAAAAGTGGACCTAGTACCGAACCTTGTGGGACCCCACTCATAACACATCCCCAGTCAGATCTTTTACCATTGATCTGCACTCTTTGCTTCCTATTGCTAAGCCACGCCTTGACCCAGTTCAAAACTTTACCCTCTACTCCGTGAGCCTGTAATTTAAGCAACAGTCGTTGGTGAGGAGCTTTGTCAAACGCTTTACTAAAATCAAGATAGATTACATCATAATTTTCATCTCTGTCTACCGCCTCAAATACTTTATTGTAGAAGGACAAGATATTGGTGAGGCATGATCTACCTTTCGTGAACCCATGCTGCGAGTCGTGAATTAAGCTATGTTTCGCTAGATGCTCCCGAATGATCCTGGCTATTATGGACTCCAGCATCTTGCCTATAACCGATGTTAAGCTAATTGGGCGATAGTTTGAAGCAGCTGACCCGTCCCCCTTTTTTGAAAATCGGCGTCACATTAGCTATTTTCCATAGGCTGGGCACATAACCAGTATTTACCGACATCTTAAAGATGTCGGTTAATGGGTCACTGAGTACAACAGCTAATTCCCTTAATACCCTCGGAAATATCCCGTCAGGACCAAGCGACCTATTCTTATTAAGCTTATCTATCTCATCCTGAACTATTTGTCTTGTAATGATTATATCCCTCAATTTATCGCCATCCCCGCCCTCGTACACTTGAACCCTTTCCGGAATAGTCGTTCGATCTTCTTGTGTGAATACTGAAAAGAAGTAGTAGTTCAACAATGTGCTCATATTTTCGTAATTTTCTACTAGCTCCCCTGTGTTTGTTTTCAGCGGCCCAATTTTCTCCCGTGTTTTTGTTCAATACATCTGAAAGAAGCCCTTAGGATTACTTTTCGCCTCATTTGCTACTTTGATCTCATAATTCCTTTTTGCTATCCTGGTGTTCTTCTTCACTAATCTAGATAGTTCGACATACCGGCCCCTGAGATGTGTTTCCCCATTCTTTATTTTCTGATAAATTCCCTTTTTTACCCTATCTCGTGTTTTAGTCCACGAGTCATCCACTTAGGGTCATTGTTTTCTTTTCTAAGTGTTCGTTGTGGTATATGCTGTCCTTGACCCTCTAATATTACTCTATTTAAATTATTGTAAGACATTTCTACTTGGTTCTCCTGGTTCTCCAACCCACAGTTCTGGACCTAATGAATCCCTAGATTATCCCAGTTTACCCCTTCAAGATGTCTTCGAGGCCCCTCGTAATTTCCTCTTCTAATATCTGGCACTAACACTGGGTTTGGTTCGCCTCCTACCGCCCAGTTTAAGCTAAAACGAACCGTTCTGTGTGTGTGTGTGTGTATATATATATATATATATATATATATATATATATATATATATGTATATATATATATATATATATATATATATATATATATATATATATATATATATATATATTAGAGATGTATCGGATGTCGAATTTCAGACATCCGCGGATGCGGATGTATATGCGGATGTCATTTTGCGGATGCAAATGTGAATGCGGATATCAGTCTCTACTAAAATGCGGATGCAAATGCGGATGCGGATATCAAAATATGACATCCTCGCGGATGCGGATGCGGATGCGGATGTTTTTACGTCAAACGTTCTCACCAAGAGGACCCCCCCCAAAAAAAAGCCTGTTTCAGTGTCAGACCATGCAGACAGGAGAAGTAACAAATAAAAACAAGGTGGGAGAACCAAAATACTGCGAAATGAGTTCGAATGGTGTCTTAATAGTTGATACTTCTTTCTTTGAAAGTATTTAAGTCATAGGAAGACGTAAATACAGACGCAGGAAGGGAGTTCCAGAGTATACTAGTGGAAGTAAAGTGGAAGTACTTTTTGTTACAATAAAGTTTTATGACGAGTTTCAGCCACACATTTTGTGCGTTACCAGGATGCGGGACGTGGACCCAACTCGTCGTGCATCCCACCGACCACTTTCCCCAGCCTCCACCCTTTTGAAAGTGGTTAACTATAAATCTATAACCAACTGATTGAACTGATACTATAAACACATATTTATTACTTAATATCTAAAGTTCAAGATGGGCAAGTTTCGTTTCAAAAACAGTAGCTTATCTACCATTTCTGGCAAAAACCGATTGCGCTTAGCGTCATATATCAAGCCAGCACTACTAAACAGCTGCTCACTAGGAACGCTACTTGGTGGACAGGAGAGATACTGGCAAGCTACCTTTGCCAAATCAGGATAGACTGTCTTCATTGTCTTCCACCATTGCAAACTATCTTGACTTGTTCCACTTATTCTTTTCTCTCTGTGATATTTCTCAATATCTTTCATGAGTAAAGTTACTACAGATGAGTTTTCTGCTTCATCATCACTGCTGGAGGCAAGAATAAAGGTCATTGCTTCATCTAATGTTCCACAGGTGGTAGGTGTTTCACTCATATCAGCTCTTCTTCGTTTCCTTCTTGGTTCTCCATCTTCCTCTTCTAGAATAGTCGTCTGACGAAGCTCCTCACATACTCTGGCAAGTGATGATTTTACTTGATCAGTGACGTGAGATGAAGAAAAAAATTTACTCTTGTATCTTGGGTCAATATATGTTGCAATTCTGTAAAGATCTTCATTTTCAATCCAAGAAAATCTTTTCTCAACATCAGCTTCCATTGCTTCTTTCATGAAGTTTACTGCCTGTGTTGCTTGTCTGTCTTCATTTAACTCAATCACTGATCCTGAGCTTGGTTCATCTTCAGAGCTTGTATCTGAAGTATGAGTTTCTTCAACAGGGTTAGAAACTACTGATGTGGTATGCTGAAGAGTGTGTTTTAAGGACTTTACAAGTGGAATCACTTCAGCTGCTGTTGATATGGAGTCACTAAGTTTTTTTTTGTGATATCTTCATAAGGTTGTAAGGCTTGTACACATTTATGCATAATCAACCACTCAGTATTGCTGGGCTGTTTGATTTTGGAGTTGGTAGCAGCATACACACACGCAGATTCCTTTATTTCTAGTGTTCTTCTTAGCATGTGTAAGGTGCTATTCCATCTTGTGGGTGTATCATGCATAACAGAGAGTTTAGGTACTTGCAGCCTGTCCTGAATCTTTTTAAGTTCATCTTGTGCCATAGTTGAGTGATGAAAGTGCGTAGCAATACTACGAGTTTTTTTTATCATGTTTTCTATATCACAATGTGATGATAACCCAGTTTTAGCAATCAGCTGTATTTTATGCACAGTACAATCCAAATTATTTACACCTGAGAGAAACAGAGCTTTTTTTCATATTTGCTCCAGCATCACGCAGAACACAGTGCACATTTGTACGAGATATGTCCCACTTCATCAGCATATCATCCAACATTTTGGAAATATACTCTCCTTTATGTCGTTCTTCCAGTGGTTCAGCACCTAGCACAAAGTTTGTTCTTTCAAATTCCTTATTTATGGTATGTGCAGTTAAACTCAGCAATGAGACACCTGCTGAGGTATCTGACCACACATCAGTTGTGAAGGAAAGTTTGTTGTCTTGCTTCACTTCATCAATTATTTCTTTTATTTTCTTGAAAACAGACTCATACATATCACTACATATCGTTGATGAATATAAATTTCGCTGCTTTAGACTGTATAGTGGAGCAGCTTCAGTCATCAGTCTCATGAAACCTATGTCCTCAACATGACTGAAAGGCAAAGCATCCATGACTAACATTTCTGCAATGCATTTATCCAGTTTCTTTGCCTTAGGGTTAGAAGCATCCCATAATTTTGCACTCTGAAAATACTCAGCAACATTCCTTTGCTTAGCATCTGTCTTTGCTTTTTGCAAAGGTGTTTTTTCTATATATATTTTTTCTTCCAACTTCTATGTCTCTTTTGCCATTAACTCTTCAAACTGTTCTTTATGCAGTGATTTCAAGTGGTTTTTCAAAGATGTAGTTCCACGTCCCTTTCGTGAATAATCTTTCTTGCACAACAGACACTGTGCTAGGTCACTTGACTTGCTCATAAAATATTTCCACACTTCACTGCTATGTGACGCCATTTTTCAGCTGCTGTAGCAGTCAGCACAGAACAATAAGGCTTTGTAAACTTGATTATAATATCCTTTTAAACCATCACTGGCAAACTGTATTATCAGCGAGGAGCAAAGCAAGGAAGGAGCAGTACTTCTTCCTTCGAAGGCAAACTCTTACCAAACTGATGACCTAGCTGCCAGTGTACTGTGTAGGACTTATGCTCAGATGCCAGTTTACAACATATGGATCAGTATTATAATTTTTCGAGATGCTTAGCAAATGTGAAAAGAAAATTCCTTTATTCTAATGCTTCATTGCATTAAATTCTAGTAAGAAATACATCGAAAAGCCCTCTATAACAGTAATAATGATAATAATAATAAAACAATAGCTAATATTACCCTTCCTCTGTGAAAATCTTTTCATCGGCAACTCACTGTATCAGGGGAAACAGGTGACAACAGGAAAACTCGTGCTATAAGAAGAGCTCAGCGCTGCCGGTTCATATTTTTTTAATATTATTATTTGTATAATTATGGAAACATTCGCATTAAAAGTATTTAAGGAAGAAGCACTGAATTCTATCGTGTGAAGTGGGAATAAGGTCTAAGACTGCAATGTACGACATTACTCAGCCACACGACACATTACAATCTCTCTCTCTCTCTCTCTCTCTCTCTCTCTCTCTCTCTCTCTCTCTCTCTCTCTCTCTCTCTCTCTCTCTCTCTCTCTCTCTCTCTCTCTCTCTCTCTCTCTCTCTCTCTCTCTCTCTCTCTCTCTCTCTCTCTCTCTCTCTCTCTCTCTCTCTATATCTCTCTCTCTCTCTCTCTCTCTCTCTCTCTCTCTCTCTCTCTCTCTCTCTCTCTCTCTCTCTCTCTCTCTCTCTCTCTCTCTCTCTCTCTCTCTCTCTCTCTCTCTCTCTCTCTCCAGCAGAAATGCATAGCGGTGAAAGTGACAATCAAACGTGATAAAACTCGACTCTATCTCCCTCTTCACCCTCCTCACACACACACACACACACACACACACACACACACACACAGTGACTCACTTATCTGTCGTTACTAAGTATCTAACATTCCACCATTCACAGTTTGCAGTTTATTTACTAAGTATTTTTACCTCATAGTCACTAAGTAAAATTCGCCCCCTCCTCCTGACCTTCCCCTAAATTCTAGACACATTACGTTGTGTAAGTTTGAAAGGAAATGAATCCGTGATATTATTTGCTTTAGTTTTACTAGATAATTAATTCATTAGACACACATCAATAAATTTACTCCACATTTCTAAGCTCTGTCTGAACTCTAAGTCTGTAAGCACCAGGCAGTACTCCTCTACTCTGCTAGTCTGTAACTGCGTGTCTATATATTACTCTATAATCTACAGGTTGTGCAATACACAAAACACATCCGCATCCACACATCCTCTGTAGAGTGCGGATGCGGATGTGGATGCGGATGTATATTTCACCACAAATGCGGATGCGGAGGCGGAGGCGGATGTTCAGTTTATCACAACTACGGATGCGGATGCGGATGCGGATGTGAAAAAATATGCGGATGTTCCGCGTATGCGGATGCGGATGCGGATATCCGATACATCTCTAATATATATATATATATATATATATATATATATATATATATATATATATATATATATATATATATATATATATATATATATATATATATATATATATATATATATATATATATATATATATATATATATATATATATATATATATATATATATATATATATATATATATATATATATATATATATATATATATATATATATATATATATATATATATATATATATATATATATATATATATATATATATATATATATATATATATATATATATGTATATTTATATATATATATATCAATCAATCAATCAATCAATGAGGCATACATCGGGGACGCGTTGCCTAATCCACCCCACTACGCGCTATGCCCGGGGGTCCCTCCGGACGAGTCCCCAAGCAGGCCGAACTGGTAGCGTACTGGACCCACATTCGCCGCGAGATGGACGACGAGGGTACGAATACTTACGCTACCACCTCGGATTTTTCAGTCACCGCCGAGTGGCTTAAAACTACCCACATGCTGTCCTGAAGACCACCCATCAACCCGGACTCTAGAGGAAGCCGTCCAAGCGAATCAAGAACGAGTTCCGGGGGGCAGCATGAGCCAATACAAGATGGCGCCACTATAAACACTCGCCTGCGCCAGAACGGGCTGGGCCGACCATCAGGCCCCACCGCGAAGACTTGGGCCGACCATCAGGCCCCACCGGGAAGAAGCCTACCGGCGCAAGAGGCTGCAACGGAAAAAAAAAAAAAACCGAGTACCTCCGGCAGGATCTTTAGACGTGCTCAAGCCACGAAATCCGTAGGCATCCCCTTGTCCTCCCCCCAGTGCTCGTATATCCGTAGTTGTCGTTTACGGAATATGCAGGTAATATATTTCGAATCAGTCTCATGGAGTAGTCGCCGGTTTGACACAAAGTCATTTCAGTGATACCCCATGATTCTGCGTAGACACTCTTTATTAAAGACATCAATCCGCGTCTACAGGTCCCCGTTTAGTGTCCATGTCCCACAACCATAGAAGAAGACAGGGAGCACAAGGGACTTGAAGATCCGAATCTTTGCTCTTTTGCATAGGTATCGACAACGCCATATACTCGTGCTGAGCGAGTCCATTACACCTTGGGCCAGACCAATCCGCCGTAAGACTTCCTGGCAAGACTGACCGTTGTTATGAACTACGCTACCAAGATACGTGAAACTTTCCGAGATCTCAACGTCCTCGCCACACGCATGAACAGACTGTACTGTGTTTTCCAACAAGCCACAAAACATCAGTACCTTGGTCTTGGCCCAGGAGACCTGGAGTCCCAAGGGCTTCTCCTCCTCGTTCAGTGCCTCGAGAGCCATCACCAAAACCTTCAGCGACTCCGCCAGGATTAATGCATCATCAGCAAAAACAAGGTCAGTGACCCTGGTGTTGCCAATGGATGCTCCGCAATGACTCTGGCCCACAACTCTGCCCAGTGCCCAGTCCATACAATTGTTGAAAAGAGATTGGTCAAAGACACAGCCCCGCCTCACTCCCGCATTCACGGGAAAGAAGCTGGACAAGCCCCCCCCCCAAAAAAAAAAAAAAAACACAAACACACACTCACACTTCACAGCACTCTCTGTCCTAGAATACAGGCCAGTCAGCAGACCAATAGTCCTCGCAAGAATCCCACGGAGTCGCAGAAGATACCAGAGTGCTTCACGATGCACTGAATCAATCGCCTTCTTGAGATCGACATAGGCTGCACGCATCCCCTGTCGAAACTCACCTCGGCGCTCCACCAGTACGCGATGTGCTAGGATACGATCAGTTATTGACTTACCAGGCGTGAACCCAGACTGTTCGGGTCTCTGCAGCTTCAGCAGCTACCTGCGAATTCGCATCAGTAATAGGTGGGGAGGCACCTTGCCTGGCACACTGAGCAGTGTAATACCACGGTAGTTGTTGCAGTCCTGGCGGTCCCCTTTCCCTTTCCAGATAGGGACGATCAACCCCCTCTTCCAGTCATGAGGAATGGTACCGGACTGTCTTACGGCAGTCAAGACCGCATGCAACCCATGGAACATGGCCTCACCTCCAGCTTTGAGCAGCTCCGCGCTGATGTTACAGGCACCAGTGCCTTCCCACCCTCAACAGCCACAGCCTCCCTGACCTCACCCAGAGAGGGTGGGCTTTCGTCAATGGGTGGGTCACCATTCACCACTTGCAACCCAACCAGGAAGTTGCGTACGTGGAGGTCCATAAAAAAAATATATATATATATATATATATATATATATATATATATATATATATATATATATATATATATATATATATATATATATATATATATATATATATATATATATATATATATATATATATATATATATATATATATATATATATATATATATATATATATATATATATATATATATATATATATATATATATATATATATATATATATATATTTGAGCCATAGAAAACTGGTTAATAGAGGCAATGATTTTTACCACTTTTTCACAAATTTCTTAGTATTAGCGCACGCTCTCGATAAGCTAATACCAGATATTCCAACAACAGTGTGTGTGTGTGTGTGTGTGTGTGTGTGTGTGTGTGTGTGTGTGTGTGTGTGTGTGTGTGTGTGTGTGTGTGTGTGTGTGTGTGTGTGTGTGTGTGTGTGTGTGTGTGTGTGTGTGTGTGTGTGTGTGTGTGTGTGTGTGTGTGTGTGTGTGTGTGTGTGTGTGTGTGTGTGTGTGCGCGTTCGTGCGTGCATGCATGCGTGCGTGCGTGCGTGCGTGGGTGCTTGCGTGCTTGCGTGTGTGTGTGTGTGTGTGTGTGTGTGTGTGTGGTGCCCCGCGAGCCGCGACACCACTCGTGTCATCATCATCTTCTCCGGCAATATTTTCCGATGACAACAGCGGTATCGACCGCTAAAACACAACACGGACTCCAACACATGATTGTCCCCACACGCACTGTTCATTTACCAACCTATACACAATTGCAATTGCCCATTAACGCACCCGCTTATCTCTCTAAGCCAAAACACAATCAACCGCGGCCAAAACACAATCAACCGCGGCCAAAACACGATCAACCGCGGAACAAAATGTTATGAAAACAAAGCTGCGTCACCGCGTGAATTAAGCATGTCGGTTAGGTAGATTATTGTATGAGCTCGGTGTGAGTTTGATGTATGACTCACACGCCTGACGTATTACCCTCGTGATGTCTGTATGTATGTCATGCCTATATAAGAAGCATTTATTCAGGCTAGACCTCAGATCAGCCAGCACTCTGCTAGTGTGCGGTACACCCAGTTGTCCTTCCCTAGACAACATGGGCAAAACCTTCATCTTGGCTACTGTGAGTATGGAGTGAAGTAGTACCATAGAGGAAAGCGTATCTAACATATCTATTGTGTTCTATTATCTTAGTTTTACTTAGGATTATATTTCTATGATACTTTATTGTGTGAGTTTTTACTCAATATTATACCAGTGTTAACGTCAGTAACCAATAGTGAAAGAAAACCTGAAGACTCATTGAGTCTAGTAAGCCAGTCGCTGGTTTAAACAATATTTTTACCCTCTGTAATATTAAGTAGTATTAAGGTAGAATAAAATACATATAAGAAAGGCGACACCGTTTCATCACCCCATTTACGAACTCCTTTAAATACTCCTAAAGTACCAGAATTTTAAGTCAAGTGTCACTAATACAAACAGTGTGTCGTCTACCCTGTGTGCCCGGATTACGGGCTACAACATGTGTGTGTGTGTGTGCTTTCGTGTGTGTGCTTGTGTGTGTGTGTGTGTGTGTGTGTGTGTGTGTGTGTGTGTGTGTGTGTGTGTGTGTGTGTGTGTGTGTGTGTGTGTGTGTGCGTGCATGCGTGCGTGCGTGTGTGCCTTCCTGCTTGCCTGCGTGCGTACGTGAGTGCTTGCTTGTGTGTGTGTGTGTGTGTGTGTGTGTGTTTACGTGCGTGCGTGCGTGCGTGAGTGCGTGCGTGCGTGTTTGCCTGCCTGCGTGCGTGCGTGCGTGCAGCGTGCGTTCGTGCTTGCGTGTATGTGTGTGTGTGTGTGTGTGCGTGCGTGCGTGCGTGCGTGCATGTGTGTGTACATGCGTGCGTGCATGCGTGCGTGCGTGCGTGTGTTCGTGCATGCGACAGCCGTCCAGATCTAGACTCCAATTTTTTTTCCGCCTCAACTCCAAGCTAAACCGAGCTGAACAAAACTAACCGTCGAAAACCGAGGTCTGGCTCTAAATCGCCACACACATACGGCATGGTGAGACAGAGACATGGCTCCCCCACACACCACCCCCCTCCTCGTGCTGACGAGGGAGCGCATCGACACGCTTTTGGCCGAGCACAAGCAGGTGCTGGGACGCGGCGCCTCGTGCACAGTGTACTTGGTGGAGGTTGGCGTCGCCCTGTGCTGCCTCAAGGTGGCAAGGGAGTAGCGCCTCGCCGCCATGTTCCGCAGGGAGTTTGACATCCTACTGGACCTGGACGGCGCGGCGGGCGCCCCCAATGCCTTGGGCACCAGCTTTGGGTTCCCCGTTATGCTCACCACCTTCCGCGGCCAGAACACCTTCTGCGACCTGAACAACCTTGCTCCCCGCGACACTGACAAACTGGCGGTCTTCGTGGCGCTGGCACAGGACGTGCGGCAGCCCTACGCCCAGGCTACGCTCACAATGACATCATGACCGACAACGTGGTGCTGCGCAAGGCGCCGACGGCCGCCTGCAGGTGTCCCTCATTGACTACGGCCTGGCCAAGACATTCGGCACAGGACTCCGCATCGCGCGCACGCACACGCACCGGACGCCCTGTATGGCCCCGGGCTGCGGCGCGGCGCGCCCTGCTCGCCCCGTGGACGTGTTCTCCCTCGGCTACGTCCTGAGGCGCGTCCTGGCCTGCGTGTGGCACACACGCGCTACCCCAACCTGGAGGTGCTGGCCGACAGCGCCATGGCAGCAGACCCGGTCAGGATGTACGCGGGCGAGACATCCAGGAAGGCGCCCCTTGTCCGGCGTGTTCGCAAGGCCTTCTCCTGCCTCTTCCCGCCATTACTAAGGAGGAAGACAAGTCAGGATTTCCTTTCCTAACGGATGAATGGTTTTACCAGTCCAGTTCTTTCCTTTGGAGGCAGTTACTCCACACCCACTAGTGGCTGAAGAATGCACACCCATAAGGAGGAAGACAAGTCAGGATTTCCTTTCCTAACGGATGAATGGTTTTACTTGTCCAGTTCTTTCCTTTTGAAGCATTTACTCTACACCTACCAAGGGCTGATTAAGCCACTCCCATAATTTATAACTAAGGAAGAAGACAAGTCAGGATTTCCTTTCCTAACGGATGAGGAGTTTTACCTGTCCAGTTCTTCCCTTTGGCGGCAGTTACTCCACACCCACCAAGGAACACACTCCTTAGTGGATTTAACTTTATATTTTATCATCTACTTATCCATCTATCTCTATATCTATTTTGTACCCATTTATCAACTTGGCTATCTTTTATCTGTGTACTTCTCTCTCTCTCTCTCTCTCTCTCTCTCTCTCTCTCTCTCTCTCTCTCTCTCTCTCTCTCTCTCTCTCTCTCTCTCTCTCTCTCTCTCTCTCTCTCTCTCTCTCTCTCTCTCTCTCTCTCTCTCTCTCTCTCTCTCTCTCTCTCTCTCTCTCTCTCTCTCTCTCTCTCTCTCTCTCTCTCTCTCTCTCCTTGATTGTTATGCAGTTTTCGTTTGAATTTTTCTATAAAACAATAACCCACGCACACATAGCTATCACAGACTAATTTGAAAACTTATTTAAGAGAGTATTTATAACCTTTATTAGTTTTAATATAAAGTATAAATTATTATATTAGCTCAGTATGGAAACGATTACAACGTGGCGGCGCCCGGCCTGGTGGGCCTGGCAGCTCGTGTGGCTCTGCTCCTCTCGTCCCTTGCCCCACGCCCCGCGATGCGTAGGCTTGTCTCTACACGACCTCGGGCGCTCAAAGACAGGTGTCCAAACAGATCCTAGACTATCTCTCTCTCTCTCTCTCTCTCTCTCTCTCTCTCTCTCTCTCTCTCTCTCTCTCTCTCTCTCTCTCTCTCTCTCTCTCTCTCTCTCTCTCTCTCTCTCTCTCTCTCTCTCTCTCTCTCTCTCTCTCTCTCTCTCTCTCTCTCTCTCTCTCTCTCTCTCTCTCTCTCTCTCTCTCTCTCTCTCTCTCTCTCTCTCTCTCTCTCTCTCTCTCTCTCTCTCTCTCTCTCTCTCTCTCTCTCTCTCTCTCTCTCTCTCTCTCTCTCTCTCTCTCTCTCTCTCTCTCTCTCTCTCTCTCTCTCTCTCTCTCTCTCTCTCTCTCTCTCTCTCTCTCTCTCTCTCTCTCTGGTCATGCTATATGTACTCCTTCCCTTTCAATCCCTCTCTAAACGCTTTTATCCAATGTAATTTCAGAAGTTTGCGAAAACACACACACACACACACACACACACACACACACACACACAACACATACGATAAAAAACGGCATATGAAGAAAAAAAAACCAGATGGTATGAAATTAAACAGGATGAGGAAAACTGAATGCAATTATGTGTGTGTGTGTGTGTGTGTGTGTGTGTGCGTGTGCGAGTGAGTGAGAGAGAGACAGAGACAGCAACAAAGACAATAACGACAACAAGGACACACCAAACACTAGAACAACGTCACGCTCCAGTTCTCTACATAGTCAGCTTAATTTAACGGGCCATACTTCGCCGCCGCTGTGTGTCTCCAGCGAGGAAAGTCCTGGCGCGGCGGAGTTCCCGGAGACTGAAAGGCCACGCAAGATTAGGCACTTGCTTGGCTCTTAATTCTGTTCCTCCGCCTCTCGTGTTCTTTCTGTGCGACTCAGGAGTAAGTTAAGTTCAGCTTCTCTTTATCTCGGCTTGCATGTTGAGATTACGAGAGAGAGAAAGATTTACATATATTTACATAGAAAATCAGACCACACAGACCCCATGGTCCAGACTAGGTGGTCTGTCCTTAAACCTAAGTGATTTTACATTAATCAGATGGCTCCAAAACGTTGCTTTTCTACTCTAGTTAATATTAAGTTGAAGGAAGTGACGGTCGAGCTTGTTTTTAAAGGAGTCAATCGTGTTACACTGGACCACTGATGGTGGGAGCTTATTCCATTCTCGCACTACAACGTTGGTGAAGAAAAATTTGGTGCAGTCTGAATTTACTTGTCTACATTTGAGTTTTGTGCCATTGTTCCTCGTTCGCAAAGTGTCATCGATCATAAACAATTTTGTTCTGTCTACATTCGTGAAACCATTAAGTATTTTAAAACATTCGATCAGTTTTCCTCGGAGGAGACGTTTCTCAAGAGAGAACATGTTAAGGGTGGAAAGCCCTTCTTCGTAGGATTTGTTGCGCAAGGAAGGGATCATTTTTGTTGCTCGACGCTGAACACCTTCTAGTTTAGCAATGTCCTTTGCATGGTGGGGAGACCAAAACTGTACCGCATATTCCAAGTGGGGTCTGGCTAAACTATTGTAGAGCGGAAGTATTACATCTTTATTCTTGAATAAAAAGTTTTTTTTTAATGAAGCCCAACATTCTGTTCGCTTTATGTGCTGCATCGATGCATTGATGTCAGAATTTGAGGTTTGGCGCGATTTTAATCCCCAGGTCCTTAACGCATTGAACGCTGGTGAGTTTAACGCCGCGTATTTCGTAATCGAACTTCTTATTTTTTTGTTCCAACTTGAAGGACCTGGCACTTGTCTACGTTAAGGGCATCTGCCATTTATCCGACCAAGCTGAAATTTTGTGCAAATCCTCTTGGAGGCTTTGCCTGTCTTCGTCAGTGAGAACCGAGTTACCAATCTTTGTGTCATCTGCAAATTTACTAATGCGATTATTGAGTCCAACATCCACGTCGTTGATGTAAATAATGAAGAGCACTGGGCCAAGAACCGAGCCCTGAGGGACGCCACTAGTGACCGGCGCCCACTCTGAGTGAAATCCGTCAATAACAACTCTTTGTTGTCAGTTGCTCAACCAATTCGCGATCCATTGGTTTACTTGACCGTCAAAGCCTTTTTGCTTTAATTTATAAAGTAATTTATGATGTGGGACTTTATCAAACGCTTTCTGGAAATCAAGATAGACTACGTCCACTGATTTGGTTACGTCATAAATTGAGAAGAGATCGTTATAAAAGGTCAGTAGGTTTTACAGGCAGGATCTTTTGTTACGGAAGCCATGTTGTGAATCCCCAATTAATGAGTGGCTTTCGAGGAAACTCACAATTCTGTCTCTAATTATGCTCTCGAGTAGCTTACCTACAATTGAAGTTAGACTAATGGGTCGGTAGTTACCTGGTATTTTTTTGTCTCCTTTCTTAAAAATCAATTGTCACGTTAGCCTTTTTCCAATCCGAAGGAACGATGCCTTGTCTCAAGGACATATTGAATACGGTAGTGAGGAGGAGAGTATCTCGCTCTTTGTTTCTTTAAGCAGTATAGGATATACTTTGTCGGGTCCAGGACTTTTATTTGTTTTAGTGAATGGAGAGCTTTAAGGACTTCATCGGTTGTTATTTCAAAATTAGCCAATGCATGCTCGAGATTTACAATAGTTCTGGTGTTGGTGGTAGCGAGAGGAAGACTGTTAGTATTAAACACCGTGGAAAAGTAGTTGTTTAAGAGGTTTGCAATGTGTTGGTTGTCAGTCACTAGTGCACCGTCGCTGTTTGTTAAAGGTCAAATACCACTTTTGATCGCCTTTCTGTTGTTTATGTAACTGAAGAAAGATTTCGGATTATTTTACAGAGAGAGAGAGATTATTATTATTATTATTATTATTATTATTATTATTATTATTATTATTATTATTATTATTATTATTATTATTATTATTATTATTATTATTATTATTATTATTATTATTATTATTATTATTATTATTATTATTATTATTATTATTATTATTATTATTATTATTATTATTATTATTATTATTATTATTATTATTATTATTATTATTATTATTATTATTATTATTATTATTATTATTATTATTATTATTATTATTATTATTATTATTATTATTATTATTATTATTATTATTATTATTATTATTATTATTATTATTATTATTATTATTATTATTATTATTATTATTTATTATTATTATTATTATTATTATTATTATTATTATTATTATTATTATTATTGTTATTATTATTATTATTATTATTATTATTATTATTATTATTATTAAATTATTATTATTATTATTATTATTATTATTATTATTATTATTATTATTATTATTATTATTATTATTATTATTATTATTATTATTATTATTATTATTATTATTATTATTATTATTATTTTATTATTATTATTATTATTATTACTATTATAATTACTATTATTATTATTATTATTATTATTATTATTATTATTATTATTATTATTATTATTATTATTATTATTATTATTATTATTATTATTATTATTATTATTATTATTATTATTATTATTATTATTATTATTATTATTGTGTGTGTGTGTGTGTGTGTGTGTGTGTGTGTGTGTTGTGTATTACTATTACTATTCTCTTCCTTTCCTCCCTTCCTTCCTTCCTCCTTTCTTTCTTCCTCCTTTCCTTCCTTTTGTCCTTCCTCCTTTAATACTTATCTCCCTTCCTTTTCCTTTTCTCTCCCTCCACTTATTTTATTTCCCTTCCTCCTTTCTCTTCCTTCTCCTCCCTATCAACTTTATTTTACATATATATTTCTTATTTTCTTCTTCCTTCCCTTCCTTTCCTTCCTTTTCCCTCCTTCCCTCCTTTCCCTTCCTCTCCCTTCCCTTTCTTTTCTTTCTCTTCCCCATATTTTTGTAAATATTTTTTCTCCTCCTCCTCCTCGTCCTCCTCCACCACCACCTCCTCTTCTTATAAGCTTTTAATCCTCTCAGCTGTTCCTCATTTCTCTCTCTACCTCATGATACACAAATCCCTGTTTTCCTCGCCTTGCTGTCTTTACCTCACAGTTATTCATCGTTTTAGTTCTCTCTTATAGACAAGCTCATGAAATAGTCGTGACTTATATTTTGTTCTCCCTCTCTTTCTGCATTATTCCTTGGAACGTTATTTATATTCCCATGTCTTCCTTTCTAAATATCCTTCCTTCATTTATTTATCCCATTAACTATCTTATTCTCCTTCCTTCCTTCCTTCCTTCTTCCCTCCCTTTCTTAATTTGCATCTTTCCTCCTTTTTCTTTTCCTTAGACTCTTTCTTTCATCCTTTCTTTCTTTATTTTTTTTCTCATTTTGACTTATTCGATGTTTTTTTTTTCATTTTCTCAATATTTCAATCTCTCTTCTCTCTTCTCCGTTTACCGTTTACCGTTGATGATGTTTCAGGCCCCGTTCCGCTGCTGGTGCAGTGCTCTGCGAGGGCCTTCAACATTCAATGTTAGCCTCGATAACAATCCCCGATGCACTTATTCACAACGTCGTAGTGAGTGAGTGAATCGTGATTACTTCATGAATAGCCTACTGATGTCCTTTTGATAAAACTTGGCATCATCAAAGTCCTTAGCCGTGTTTGAGTTCACACTAAATTATTTCCAACACACTGAACATTTAACACACAATTTGTCTTTGAGTACAAACACTAATTAATAGCCATGATCGGTAATGTTTAGAATTCTCTATATTTCGGTTTGAAGTACTACACAACACTGGTCATTCACTGAGTGGTTGATTTCAGGCTTCTTGTACCTCTCACAATCCTTCAACGCAATCCTTCGATTTGTGATCGTCAGTGCGTTTGAAACATTTTTGGGCCTTTCCATTGCTCTTAACAGTACAGTTGACCTCAAAATGGCCGTATCTCTGGCAATGATAGCATCTAATTGCACGGAATCTGTCTCTCCCTGTTTATATTCTCCATTCTAATTTCAACTTGTCATGATTCTTGTGAGTCAGCTCTCTCACAGTTGGATCACACCTCAGAATGTAGTGCATTGTGCCGCCAGCTGCAGGCTTACTAAAAAACAGCTCAATCTTATTCTCAACACCCTCAGTTGTGTGTAAGAACTCATTGCGGTCTAAGATGGCCTCCTTTCTTTTTTCCTTGGGCTCCTCATTTTCAACATTGCATATCATTTGCTCTGGTATTATCTTTCCAACACTCTTGGTACTAAGACACCAATTGTTGAGCAGCCTCATCCCTTGTGTTCTCATTGTCAGAGTTCATGACAATATTACCTCCATTTGTGAATCTTGAATCAGTTATGTGAAGGCCATTCAATGACTGGGAGACTTCATCCTTCATATCTGTTGCCTTCTTTTCCTGGTTAGAAGCTTCCACAACAAGAGATTCTTCCTGACTTCCCTGTCTCTCTTAGCCACCTCAGCCCAACTAAGATTTGCCTTGTCTGCACGAACCGCGTCAGCAACTGATCCCAGCTCCTCCTGCACCTTCTCAGCCCTTGCTTCAACCTCATCGAACCCTAACACAAGATATATCTTTAGATAATTCTTGGTTGAATTCATCCATTTTTACCACAATGCTGGTAGCCAGACATGCGTTATGGAGGCATGGGTGGAAATGCAGATAATTTATGTATATTGCTTAATTCTAGACAAATGAGGCACACACACTCCACATGACACCATTCAGGACACAAGAGCATCCAGTCCACTTCTGCCTGTGAAATCCTCACAAACGAAACACAAAACTTATGTGTTTTGCTCGATCTTAGTCATTTGTACTGGGTGGGGTAGGGTGACATGATCACTTGACAGTAGCCTCTACTTTTTAGGGTTAATTAATTTATTCTACTGGCTCAGTGTGCGCTATTAATTTTATAAATACAATGTATTATTATATTATTTCACAATATTCAATATGCCCCTCCCTAGCCTCTCAACTGAACAAAACAGCAAAATTTCGCTCACTGCCCACCCCACAATATATTTAACAGACTGAAAAGCTGGGGCCATGCTGTGCCACAACATGCTCGTGCCCAGCTAACTGTCCGGCCCTGTGTGTGTGTGTGTGTGTGTGTGTGTGTGTGTGTGTGTGTGTGTGTGTGTATACTAGAAAATTCACTGGAATTAACACACACACACACACACCTATACACCCCTGTATATACAGAGAGAGAGAGAGAGTTGGCAAGATATTTTTTAGTGTTATGTTGTCTCTCTCTCTCTCTCTCTCTCTCTCTCTCTCTCCTCTCTCTATATATATATATATATATATATATATATATATATATATATATATATATATATATATATATATTCAATTTCTGCACTGTATTCATCTATATTTTCCAATAGTCTATATATATGCTATATTATTTCCTTATTTTCCATGATCTATTTCTGTTTCGTATTTCCATCTATATTTTCCATGATCTATTTCTGTTTCTGTATTTCATCTATATTTTCCCATAGTCTATTTCTGTACCATATTTCTGT